>NW_020191570.1:0-63514 GCF_002263795.3 Bos taurus
ACATGGCATCATACACTGATGATGTGCATCAGGAGGCAATATTCAAAGAGCTAAACAGGCACGAATCACGCAATCAGCAGGCAATAATCCTGGACTTCAGCTGTGATGAAGCATGCTGCTCAGCTGGCAATAATCAAGCAGCTGAGCAGGCAGGAATCACACAGCTCAGCTGACAATTATCAAGCAGATGAGCAGGCAGGAATCACTCAGCTGAGCTAGCAATAATCAAGCAGATGAGCACACAGGTATCACACGCAGCTCAGCTGGCAATTGTCAAGCAGAATGAACAGGCATGAATCACAAAGCTCAGCTGGCAATTATCAAGCAGATGAGAAGCCAGGAATCACGCAGCTCAGCTGGCAATTATCAAGCTGATGAGCAGGCAGGATTCACGCAGCTCAGCTGGCAATTATCAAGCAAATGAGCAGGCAGGAATCCGAAGCTCAGCTGGCAATTGTCAAGCACATGAGCAGACAGGAAACACGCAGCCAGCAGCTCCTGATTACTGACTGAGCATGCACTGTTCACGTGGCTATCATGCACTGATTACGTGACTGATCATGCACTGATCACCTGGCTATCATCCATTGATCACATGTCTGTGCATGCCCTGATCACGTGGATGGTCAGGTACTGCTCACATGCTTATCAGGCACTGATCACATGCCTGATCATGCACTGATCACGTGGCTGTCATGCACTGATCACGTGACTGATCATGCACTGATCTCATAGCTATCATGCACTGATCACGTGACTGTGCATGCACTGTCACGTGACTGATTGTGAACTGATCACGTGGATATCATGCACTGATAACGTGGCTGGTCATAAACTGATCACGTAACTGATGATGCACTGATGACATGGCTATCATCCACTGATCACATGTCTGCGCATGCACTGATCACGTGGATGGTCAGGTACTGATCACGTGGCTTATCATGCACTGATCACGTGCCTATCATGCCCTGATCACAAGACTGATCATGCACTGAGCACTTCGCTATCATACAATTATCATGTAACTTGCCATGCAATGATCAGTGGTTTGATCATAAACTGACCACATGACAGATCTTGCACTGATCACGTGACTGTGCATGCACTGATAACGTGACTGATCGTGAAGTGATCATGTGGCTATCATGCACTGATGACGTGGCTGATCATACACTCATCACGAAAATTAATCATGCGCTGATCACTTGGCTATCATGCACTGATCACTTGGCTGAACATGCACTGACCACGTGACTGATCATGCACTGATCACGTGGCTGATCATGCACTAATCACGTGGCTGATCGTACACTGATCACGTGATGGATCATGCACTGATCACGTCGCTGTCATGCATTGATCACGTGACTGCACATGCATTGATCACGTGGCTGATCATACACTGATCACGGGACTGATCATGCGCTGATCACGTGGCTATCATTCACTGATCACGTCACTGCGGATGCACAGGTCACGGGACTGATCATGCCCTGATCACCTGGCTATCATGCACTGATCCGGTGGCTATCATGCCCTGATCATGTGGCTGATCATACACTGATCACGTGACTGATCATGCACTGATCAGGTGACTGATCATGCACGGATCACGTGGCTTCATGCACTGATGATATGCCTCAGGAGCAAACAATCAAGGAGCTGAGCCGGCAGCAATCACACAAGCAGCAGGCAGTTTGTCAATCAGCTGAGCAGACAGGAATCATGCAGCTCAGTAGGCGCTGATCACGTGACTCAGCATGCACCGTTCACCTGGCTGATCATACACTGATCACGTGCCTGATCATGCACTGATCATTTGACTGATCATGCACTGATAAAGTTCCTGATCATGCACTGACCAGGTGACTAATCATACACTGATCACGAGGCTATCATGCACTGATCACGTGACTGCGCATGCACTGATGATGTGGATGATCATACACTGATCACCTGAGTGATGATGCACTGATCACGTGGATATCATGCACTGGTCAGGTGGCTATCATGCCCTGATCACGTGGCTGATCTTACACTGATCAAGTGACTGATCATGCACTGATCACCTGCCTCTCATGCACTGATCATGTGGCTTTCATGCACTGACCACGTGGCTGAACATACACTGGTCTCGTGACGGCACATGCACTGATCATGTGGCTGATCATACACTGACCACGTGACTGATCATGCACCGATCACGTGGCTATCATGCACTGATCACGTGGCTGATCATGCACTGATCACGTGGCTGATAATACACTGATAACTTGACTGATCATGCACTGATTAGGTGGCTAACATGCACTGATCACATGGCTATCGTGTACTGATTACGTGGCTGATCATACACTGCTCACATGACTAATCATGCACTGATCACATGGCTATCATACACTGATGATGTGCATCAGGAGGCAATATTCAAAGAGCTAAACAGGCACGAATCACGCAATCAGCAGGCAATAATCCTGGACTTCAGCTGTGATGAAGGCATGCTGCTCAGCTGGCAATAATTAAGCAGCTGAGCATGCAGGAATCACACGGCTCAGCTGACAATTGTCAAGCGGATGAGCAGGCAGGAATCACTCAGCTGAGCTAGCAATAATCAAGCAGATGACACACAGGTATACGCAGCTCAGCTGGCAATTGTCAAGCAGATGACAGGCATGAATCCAAAGCTCAGCTGGCAATTATCAGCAGATGAGAAGCCAGGAATCACGCAGCTCAGCTGCAATTATCAAGCTGATGAGCAGGCAGGAGTCACGCAGCTCAGCTGGCAATTATCAAGCAAATGAGCAGGCAGGAATCCCGAAGCTCAGCTGGCAATTGTCAAGCACATGAGCAGACAGGAAACACGCAGCTCAGCAGCTCCTGATTACGTGACTGAGCATGCACTGTTCACGTGGCTATCATGCACGGATTACGTGACTGATCATGCACTGATCACCTGGCTATCATCCATTGATCACATGTCTGTGCATGCCCTGATCACGTGGATGGTCAGGTACTGCTCTCATGCCTTATCATGCACTGATCACATGCTGATCATGCACTGATCACGTGGCTGTCATGCACAGATCACGTGACTGATCATGCACTGATCTCATACCTATCATGCACGGATCACGTGACTGTGTATGCACTGTCACGTGACTGATTGTGAACAGATCACCTGGATATCATGCACTGATGACGTGGCTGATCATAAACTGATCAGGTAACTGATGATGCACTGATGACGTGGCTATCATCCACTGATCACATGTCTGCGCATGCACTGATCACGTGGCTGATCTAGCACTAATCACGTGGTGATCATACACTGATCACGTGACTGATAATGCACTGATCACGTGACTGATCATGCACTGATCACCTGGCTATTATGCACTGATCAGGTAACTGATCAAGCACTGATCACTTCGATATCATCGACTTATCACATGACTGTGCATGCACTGATCTCGTGGCTATAATGCACTGATTCGGACTGATCATAGCACTGATCATCGTGCTGCTATCATCCGCTGATCACATGTCTGCGCATGCCCTGATCACGTGGATGGTCAGGTACTGATCACGTGGCTTATCATGCACTGATCAACGTGACTGATCATGCACTGATTAGGTGGCTCTCATGCACTGATCACGATGCTATGATGCACTGATCACGTGGCTGATCATGAACTGATCCCATGTCTATCATGCAGTGATCACGTGGCTATCCTTCACTGATCACGTGATTGATCATGCACTGATGCCGTGACTATCATTCCCTGAATACCTCACTGCGCATGCCACTGAAAATGTGGATGATCATACAGTGATCATGTGACAGATCATGCACAGATCACGTAACTGGATCATGCACTGTTCAGGTGGCTAACATGCACTGATCAGGTGGCTAACATGCACTGATCACATGGGCTATCATGCACTGATTTACGTGGTTGATCATGCACTGATCACGTGGCTATCAAGTACAGATCACGTGGCTGATCAAGAACTGATCAGGTGACTGTGCATGCAGTGATATCGTGTCCTGAATGGCCCTGATCACATGACTGCCCATGCACTGACCACGGGGATGATCATACACGGATCACCTGACTGATCATGAACACATCACGGGACTGATCATGCACTGATGACGTGGATATCATACCACTGATCACATGGCAGATCATGGCACTGATAAAGTGACTGATCATGCACTGATCACGTGCTATCATGCACAGATCACGTGGCTGATCATGCACTGATCACGTGGCTGATAATACACTGATAACTGACTGATCATGCACTGATTAGGTGGCTAACCATGCACTGATCACATGGCTATCGTTGTACTGATCACGTGGCTGATCGTACACTTATCACGTGACTGACCATGCACTGATCACTTGTCTATCATTCCCTGAACACGTCAACTTCGCATGCACTGAAAATGTGGATTGATCATACAGTGATCATGTGACAGATCATGCACAGGATAACGTGACTGATCATGCACTGATCACTTCGCTATCATGCACTTATCACGTAACTGGGCATGCAATGTTCATTGTGGTTGATCATACATTGATCACGTGTAGATCTTGCACTGATTCATGTGACTGTGCATGCACTGTTCTCACGGGTCTGATTCGTGAACTGCTCACATGTGGCTATCATGCTCTGATCACGTGGCTGATCATACACTGATCACGTAACTATCATGCCCTTATCACGTGTCTATCATGCACTGATCACATGGATGGTGTGGTTCTGATCACGTACTGATCATGCCTGATCACAGTGGCTGATTATGCACTAATCACGTGGCTGATCGTACACTGATCACGTGACTGATCATGCACTGATCATGTGACTGATCATGCACTGATCACGTGGCTATCATGCACTGATCACGAGACTGTTCATGCACTGAGCACTTCGCTATCATACACTTATCATGTAACTTGCCATGCAATGATTACGTGGTTGATCATAAACTGACCACATGACAGATCTTGCACTGATCACGTGACTGTGCATGCACTGATAACGTGACTGATCGTGAGGTGATCATGTGACTATCATGCAGTGATCACGTGGCTTATCATGCACTGATCACGTGGCTGATCATGCACTGATCACGTGACTGATCATGCACTGATTAGGTGCTCTCATGCACTGATCACGAGACTGTTCATGCACTGAGCACTTCGCTCTCATACACTTATCATGTAACTTGCCATGCAATGATCACGTGGTTGATCATAAACTGACACATGACAATCTTGCACTGATCACGTGACTGTGCATGCACTGATAACGTGACTGATCGTGAGGTGATCATGTGACTATCATGCAGTGATCACGTGGCTGATCATACACTCCTCACGAAAATTATCATGCGATGATCACTTGGCTATCATGCACTGAACACTTGGATGAACATGCACTGATCACGTGACTGATCTTGCACTGATCACGTGGCTTAATCATGCACTGATCACGTGACTGATCATGCACTGATCACGTGACTGCACATGCATTGATCACGTGGCTGATCATACACTGTTCACGGGACTGATCATGCGCTGATCACGTGGCTGTCATTCACTGATCAGGTCACTGCCAATGCACAGTTCACGGACTGATCATGCACTGATCACCTGGCTATCATGCACTGATCCGGTGGCTATCATGCCCTGATCATGTGGCTGATCATACACTGATCACGTGACTGATAATGCACTGATCAGCTGACTGATCACGCACTGATCACGTGGCTATCATGCACTGATGATGTGCCTCAGGAGGCAACAATCAAAGAGCTGAGCCGGCAGCAATCACACAAGCAGCAGGCACTTGTCAATCAGCTGAGCAGACAGGAATCACGCAGCTCAGTAGGCGCTGATCACGTGACTCAGCATGCACCGTTCACGTGGCTGATCATACACTGATCACGTGCCTGATCATGCACTGATCATTTGGCTGATCATGCACTGATCATTTGACTGATCATGCACTGATAAAGTTCCTGATCATGCACTGACCAGGTGACTAATCATACACTGATCACGTGGCTATCATGCACTGATCACGTGACTGCACATGCACTGATGATGTGGATGATCATACACTGATCACCTGAGTGATGATGCACTGATCACCTGGATATCATGCACTGGTCAGGTGGCTATCATGCCCTGATCACGTGGCCTGATCTTACACTGATCAAGTGACTGATCATGCACTGATCACCTGCCTCTCATGCACTGATCATGTGCTTTCATGCACTGACCACGTGGCTGAACATACAGTGGTCTCGTGACGGCACATGCACTGATCATGTGGCTGATCATACACTGACCACGTGACTGATCATGCACCGATCACGTGGCTATCATGCACTGGATCACGTGGCTGATCATGCAATGATCACGTGGCTGATCATGCACTGATCACGTGGCTGATAATACACTGATAACTTGACTGATCATGGCACTGATTAGGTGGCTAACATGCACTGATCAACATGGCTATCGTGTACTGATTACGTGGCTGCATCATACACTGCTCACATGACTAATCATGCACTGATCACATGGCTATCATACACTGATGATGTGCATCAGGAGGCAATATTCAAAGAGCTAAACAGGCACGAATCACGCAATCAGCAGGCAATAATCATGGACTTCAGCTGTGATGAAGCATGCTGCTCAGCTGGCAATAATTAAGCAGCTGAGCATGCAGGAATCACACGGCTCAGCTGACAATTGTCAAGCGGATGAGCAGGCAGGAATCACTCAGCTGAGCTAGCAATAATCAAGCAGATGAGCACACAGGTATCACGCAGCTCAGCTGGCAATTGTCAAGCAGATGAACAGGCATGTATCACGCAGCTCAGCTGGCAATTGTCAAGCAGATGAACAGGCATGAATCACAAAGCTCAGCTGGCATTATCAAGCAGATGAGAAGCCAGGAATCACGCAGCTCAGCTGGCAATTATCAAGCTGATGAGCAGGCAGGAGTCACGCAGCTCAGCTGGCCAATTAATCAAGCAAATGAGCAGGCAGGAATCCCGAAGCTCAGCTGGCAATTGTCAAGCACATGAGCAGACAGGAAACACGCAGCTCAGCAGCTCCTGATTACGTGACTGAGCATGCACTGTTCACGTGGCTATCATGCACGGATTACGTGACTGATCATGCACTGATCACCTGGCTATCATCCATTGATCACATGTCTGTGCATGCCCTGATCACGTGGATGGTCAGGTTACTGCTCACATTGCCTTATCATGCACTGATCACATGCCTGATCATGCACTGATCACGTGGCTGTCATGCACGATCACGTGACTGATCATGCACTGATCTCATAGCTATCATGCACTGATCACGTGACTGTGCATGCACTGTCACGTGACTGATTGTGAAACTGATCACGTGGATATCATGCACTGATGACGTGGCTGATCATAAACTGATCACGTAACTGATGATGCACTGATGACGTGGCTATCATCCGCTGATCACATGTCTGCGCATGCACTGATCACGTGGCTGATCTAGCACTAACACGTGCTGAATCATAAACTGATCACGTGACTGATAATGCACTGATCACGTGACTGATCATGCACTGATCACCTGGCTATTATGCACTCATCAGGAACTGATCAAGCACTGATCACTTCGCTATCATCCACTTATCACATGACTGTGCATTGCACTGATTCTCGTGGCTATAATGCACTGATTTCGTGCCTGATCATGCACTGATCACTTGGCTATCATGCTCTGATCACGTGGTGATCATTACACTGATCACGTAACTTATCATGCCCTTATCACGTGTCTATTCATGCACTGATCACATGGATGGTGTGGTTCTGATCACGTAGCTGATCATGCCCTGATCACGTGGCTGATTATGCACTAATCACGTGGCTGATCATACACTGATCACGTGACTGATCATGCACTGATCATGTGGACTGATCATGCACTGATCACGTGGCTATCATGCACTGATCACGAGACTGTTCATGCACTGAGCACTTCGCTATCATACACTTATCATGTACTTGCCATGCAATGATTACGTGGTTGATCATAAATCTGACCACATGACAGATCTTGCACTGATCACGTGACTGTGCATGCACTGATAACGTGACTGATCGTGAGGTGATCATGTGACTATCATGCACTGATCACGTGGCTGATCAACACTCCTCACGAAAATTATCATGCACTGATCACCTGGCTATTATGCACTGATCAGGAACTGATCAAGCACGATCACTTCGCTATCATCCACTTATCACATGACTGTGCATGCACTGATCTCGTGGCTATAATGCACTGATTTCGTGCCTGATCATGCACTGATCCACTTGGCTATCGTGCTCTGATCACGTGGCTGATCATGTACTGATCACATGGCTATCATGCCCTGATCACGTGGCTATCATGCTATGATCACGTGGCTGATCGTTACACTTATCACGTGACTGACCATGCACTGATCACGTGTTCTACATTCCCTGAACACATCACTGCGCATGCACTGAAAATGTGGATGATCATACAGTGATCATGTGACAGATCATGCACAGATAACGTGACTGATCATGCACTGATCACTTCGCTATCATGCACTTATCACGTAACTGGGCTTGCAATGATCATGTAGTTGACAATACATTGATCACGTGTCAGATCTTGCACTGATCATGTGACTGTGCAGGCACTGTTCACGGGGTCTGATCGTGAACTGCTCACGTGGCTATCATGCCCTGATCATGTGGTCTGATCATACACTGATCACGTGACTGATAATGCACTGATCAGCTGACTGATCACGCACTGATCACGTGGCTATCATGCACTGATGAAGTGCCTCAGGAGGCAACAATCAAAGAGCTGAGCCGGCAGCAATCACACAAGCAGCAGGCAGTTGTCAATCAGCTGAGCAGACAGGAATCATGCAGCTCAGTAGGCGCTGATCACGTGACTCAGCATGCACCGTTCACGTGGCTGATCATACACTGATCACGTGCCTGATCATGCACTGATCATTTGGCTGATCATGCACTGATCATTTGACTGATCATGCACTGATAAAGTTCCTGATCATGCACTGACCAGGTGACTAATCATACACTGATCACGTGGCTATCATGCACTGATCACGTGACTGCGCATGCACTGATGATGTGGATGATCATACACTGATCACCTGAGTGATGATGCACTGATCACGTGGATATCATGCACTGGTCAGGTGGCTATCATGCCCTGATCACGTGGCTGATCTTACACTGATCAAGTGACTGATCATGCACTGATCACCTGCCTCTCATGCACTGATCATGTGGCTTTCATGCACTGACCACGTGGCTGAACATACAGTGGTCTCGTGACGGCACATGCACTGATCATGTGGCTGATCATACACTGACCACGTGACTGATCATGCACCGATCACGTGGCTATCATGCACTGATCACGTGGCTGATCATGCAATGATCACGTGGCTGATCATGCACTGATCACGTGGCTGATAATACACTGATAACTTGACTGATCATGCACTGATTAGGTGGCTAACATGCACTGATCACATGGCTATCGTGTACTGATTACGTGGCTGATCATACACTGCTCACATGACTAATCATGCACTGATCACATGGCTATCATACACTGATGATGTGCATCAGGAGGCAATATTCAAAGAGCTAAACAGGCACGAATCAGGCAATCAGCAGGCAATAATCATGGACTTCAGCTGTGATGAAGCATGCTGCTCAGCTGGCAATAATTAAGCAGCTGAGCAGGCAGGAATCACACGGCTCAGCTGACAATTGTCAAGCGGATGAGCAGGCAGGAATCACTCAGCTGAGCTAGCAATAATCAAGCAGATGAGCACACAGGTATCACGCAGCTCAGCTGGCAATTGTCAAGCAGATGAACAGGCATGTATCACGCAGCTCAGCTGGCAATGTCAAGCAGATGAACAGGCATGAATCACAAAGCTCAGCTGGCAATTATCAAGCAGATGAGAAGCCAGGAATCACGCAGCTCAGCTGGCAATTATCAAGCTGATGAGCAGGCAGGAGTCACGCAGCTCAGCTGGCAATTATCAAGCAAATGAGCAGGCAGGAATCCCGAAGCTCAGCTGGCAATTGTCAAGCACATGAGCAGACAGGAAACACGCAGCTCAGCAGCTCCTGATTACGTGACTGAGCATGCACTGTTCACGTGGCTATCATGCACGGATTACGTGACTGATCATGCACTGATCACCTGGCTATCATCCATTGATCACATGTCTGTGCATGCCCTGATCACGTGGATGGTCAGGTACTGCTCACATGCCTTATCATGCACTGATCACATGCCTGATCATGCACTGATCACGTGGCTGTCATGCACTGATCACGTGACTGATCATGCACTGATCTCATAGCTATCATGCACTGATCACGTGACTGTGCATGCACTGTCACGTGACTGATTGTGAACTGATCACGTGGATATCATGCACTGATGACGTGGCTGATCATAAACTGATCACGTAACTGATGATGCACTGATGACGTGGCTATCATCCGCTGATCACATGTCTGCGCATGCACTGATCACGTGGCTGATCTAGCACTAATCACGTGGCTGATCATATACTGATCACGTGACTGATAATGCACTGATCACGTGACTGATCATGCACTGATCACCTGGCTATTATGCACTCATCAGGAACTGATCAAGCACTGATCACTTCGCTATCATCCACTTATCACATGACTGTGCATGCACTGATCTCGTGGCTATAATGCACTGATTTCGTGCCTGATCATGCACTGATCACTTGGCTATCATGCTCTGATCACGTGGCTGATCATACACTGATCACGTAACTTATCATGCCCTTATCACGTGTCTATCATGCACTGATCACATGGATGGTGTGGTTCTGATCACGTAGCTGATCATGCCCTGATCACGTGGCTGATTATGCACTAATCACGTGGCTGATCATACACTGATCACGTGATTGATCATGCACTGATCATGTGACTGATCATGCACTGATCACGTGGCTATCATGCACTGATCACGAGACTGTTCATGCACTGAGCACTTCGCTATCATACACTTATCATGTAACTTGCCATGCAATGATTACGTGGTTGATCATAAACTGACCACATGACAGATCTTGCACTGATCACGTGACTGTGCATGCACTGATAACGTGACTGATCGTGAGGTGATCATGTGACTATCATGCACTGATCACGTGGCTGATCATACACTCCTCACGAAAATTATCATGCACTGATCACCTGGCTATTATGCACTGATCAGGAACTGATCAAGCACTGATCACTTCGCTATCATCCACTTATCACATGACTGTGCATGCACTGATCTCGTGGCTATAATGCACTGATTTCGTGCCTGATCATGCACTGATCACTTGGCTATCGTGCTCTGATCACGTGGCTGATCATGTACTGATCACATGGCTATCATGCCCTGATCACGTGGCTATCATGCTATGATCACGTGGCTGATCGTACACTTATCACGTGACTGACCATGCACTGATCACGTGTCTATCATTCCCTGAACACATCACTGCGCATGCACTGAAAATGTGGATGATCATACAGTGATCATGTGACAGATCATGCACAGATAACGTGACTGATCATGCACTGATCACTTCGCTATCATGCACTTATCACGTAACTGGGCTTGCAATGATCATGTAGTTGACAATACATTGATCACGTGTCAGATCTTGCACTGATCATGTGACTGTGCAGGCACTGTTCACGGGTCTGATCGTGAACTGCTCACGTGGCTATCATGCCCTGATCATGTGTCTGATCATACACTGATCACGTGACTGATAATGCACTGATCAGCTGACTGATCACGCACTGATCACGTGGCTATCATGCACTGATGAAGTGCCTCAGGAGGCAACAATCAAAGAGCTGAGCCGGCAGCAATCACACAAGCAGCAGGCAGTTGTCAATCAGCTGAGCAGACAGGAATCATGCAGCTCAGTAGGCGCTGATCACGTGACTCAGCATGCACCGTTCACGTGGCTGATCATACACTGATCACGTGCCTGATCATGCACTGATCATTTGGCTGATCATGCACTGATCATTTGACTGATCATGCACTGATAAAGTTCCTGATCATGCACTGACCAGGTGACTAATCATACACTGATCACGTGGCTATCATGCACTGATCACGTGACTGCGCATGCACTGATGATGTGGATGATCATACACTGATCACCTGAGTGATGATGCACTGATCACCTGGATATCATGCACTGGTCAGGTGGCTATCATGCCCTGATCACGTGGCTGATCTTACACTGATCAAGTGACTGATCATGCACTGATCACCTGCCTCTCATGCACTGATCATGTGGCTTTCATGCACTGACCACGTGCTGAACATACACTGGTCTCGTGACGGCACATGCACTGATCATGTGGCTGATCATACACTGACCACGTGACTGATCATGCACCGATCACGTGGCTATCATGCACTGATCACGTGGCTGATAATACACTGATAACTTGACTGATCATGCACTGATTAGGTGGCTAACATGCACTGATCACATGGCTATCGTGTACTGATTACGTGGCTGATCATACACTGCTCACATGACTAATCATGCACTGATCACATGGCTATCATACACTGATGATGTGCATCAGGAGGCAATATTCAAAGAGCTAAACAGGCACGAATCACGCAATCAGCAGGCAATAATCCTGGACTTCAGCTGTGATGAAGCATGCTGCTCAGCTGGCAATAATCAAGCAGCTGAGCAGGCAGGAATCACACGGCTCAGCTGACAATTGTCAAGCGGATGAGCAGGCAGGAATCACTCAGCTGAGCTAGCAATAATCAAGCAGATGAGCACACAGGTATCACGCAGCTCAGCTGGCAATTGTCAAGCAGATGAACAGGCATGTATCACGCAGCTCAGCTGGCAATTGTCAAGCAGATGAGCAGGCATGAATCACAAAGCTCAGCTGGCAATTATCAAGCAGATGAGAAGCCAGGAATCACGCAGCTCAGCTGGCAATTATCAAGCTGATGAGCAGGCAGGAGTCACGCAGCTCAGCTGGCAATTATCAAGCAAATGAGCAGGCAGGAATCCCGAAGCTCAGCTGGCAATTGTCAAGCACATGAGCAGACAGGAAACACGCAGCTCAGCAGCTCCTGATTACGTGACTGAGCATGCACTGTTCACGTGGCTATCATGCACGGATTACGTGACTGATCATGCACTGATCACCTGGCTATCATCCATTGATCACATGTCTGTGCATGCCCTGATCACGTGGATGGTCAGGTACTGCTCACATGCCTTATCATGCACTGATCACATGCCTGATCATGCACTGATCACGTGGCTGTCATGCACTGATCACGTGACTGATCATGCACTGATCTCATAGCTATCATGCACTGATCACGTGACTGTGCATGCACTGTCACGTGACTGATTGTGAACTGATCACGTGGATATCATGCACTGATGACGTGGCTGATCATAAACTGATCACGTAACTGATGATGCACTGATGACGTGGCTATCATCCGCTGATCACATGTCTGCGCATGCACTGATCACGTGGCTGATCTAGCACTAATCACGTGGCTGATCATATACTGATCACGTGACTGATAATGCACTGATCACGTGACTGATCATGCACTGATCACCTGGCTATTATGCACTCATCAGGAACTGATCAAGCACTGATCACTTCGCTATCATCCACTTATCACATGACTGTGCATGCACTGATCTCGTGGCTATAATGCACTGATTTCGTGCCTGATCATGCACTGATCACTTGGCTATCATGCTCTGATCACGTGGCTGATCATACACTGATCACGTAACTTATCATGCCCTTATCACGTGTCTATCATGCACTGATCACATGGATGGTGTGGTTCTGATCACGTAGCTGATCATGCCCTGATCACGTGGCTGATTATGCACTAATCACGTGGCTGATCATACACTGATCACGTGATTGATCATGCACTGATCATGTGACTGATCATGCACTGATCACGTGGCTATCATGCACTGATCACGAGACTGTTCATGCACTGAGCACTTCGCTATCATACACTTATCATGTAACTTGCCATGCAATGATTACGTGGTTGATCATAAACTGACCACATGACAGATCTTGCACTGATCACGTGACTGTGCATGCACTGATAACGTGACTGATCGTGAGGTGATCATGTGACTATCATGCACTGATCACGTGGCTGATCATACACTCCTCACGAAAATTATCATGCACTGATCACCTGGCTATTATGCACTGATCAGGAACTGATCAAGCACTGATCACTTCGCTATCATCCACTTATCACATGACTGTGCATGCACTGATCTCGTGGCTATAATGCACTGATTTCGTGCCTGATCATGCACTGATCACTTGGCTATCGTGCTCTGATCACGTGGCTGATCATGTACTGATCACATGGCTATCATGCCCTGATCACGTGGCTATCATGCTATGATCACGTGGCTGATCGTACACTTATCACGTGACTGACCATGCACTGATCACGTGTCTATCATTCCCTGAACACATCACTGCGCATGCACTGAAAATGTGGATGATCATACAGTGATCATGTGACAGATCATGCACAGATAACGTGACTGATCATGCACTGATCACTTCGCTATCATGCACTTATCACGTAACTGGGCTTGCAATGATCATGTAGTTGACAATACATTGATCACGTGTCAGATCTTGCACTGATCATGTGACTGTGCAGGCACTGTTCACGGGTCTGATCGTGAACTGCTCACGTGGCTATCATGCCCTGATCATGTGTCTGATCATACACTGATCACGTGACTGATCATGCACTGATCAGCTGACTGATCACGCACTGATCACGTGGCTATCATGCACTGATGAAGTGCCTCAGGAGGCAACAATCAAAGAGCTGAGCCGGCAGCAATCACACAAGCAGCAGGCAGTTGTCAATCAGCTGAGCAGACAGGAATCATGCAGCTCAGTAGGCGCTGATCACGTGACTCAGCATGCACCGTTCACGTGGCTGATCATACACTGATCACGTGCCTGATCATGCACTGATCATTTGGCTGATCATGCACTGATCATTTGACTGATCATGCACTGATAAAGTTCCTGATCATGCACTGACCAGGTGACTAATCATACACTGATCACGTGGCTATCATGCACTGATCACGTGACTGCGCATGCACTGATGATGTGGATGATCATACACTGATCACCTGAGTGATGATGCACTGATCACGTGGATATCATGCACTGGTCAGGTGGCTATCATGCCCTGATCACGTGGCTGATCTTACACTGATCAAGTGACTGATCATGCACTGATCACCTGCCTCTCATGCACTGATCATGTGGCTTTCATGCACTGACCACGTGCTGAACATACACTGGTCTCGTGACGGCACATGCACTGATCATGTGGCTGATCATACACTGACCACGTGACTGATCATGCACCGATCACGTGGCTATCATGCACTGATCACGTGGCTGATAATACACTGATAACTTGACTGATCATGCACTGATTAGGTGGCTAACATGCACTGATCACATGGCTATCGTGTACTGATTACGTGGCTGATCATACACTGCTCACATGACTAATCATGCACTGATCACATGGCTATCATACACTGATGATGTGCATCAGGAGGCAATATTCAAAGAGCTAAACAGGCACGAATCACGCAATCAGCAGGCAATAATCCTGGACTTCAGCTGTGATGAAGCATGCTGCTCAGCTGGCAATAATCAAGCAGCTGAGCAGGCAGGAATCACACGGCTCAGCTGACAATTGTCAAGCGGATGAGCAGGCAGGAATCACTCAGCTGAGCTAGCAATAATCAAGCAGATGAGCACACAGGTATCACGCAGCTCAGCTGGCAATTGTCAAGCAGATGAACAGGCATGTATCACGCAGCTCAGCTGGCAATTGTCAAGCAGATGAGCAGGCATGAATCACAAAGCTCAGCTGGCAATTATCAAGCAGATGAGAAGCCAGGAATCACGCAGCTCAGCTGGCAATTATCAAGCTGATGAGCAGGCAGGAGTCACGCAGCTCAGCTGGCAATTATCAAGCAAATGAGCAGGCAGGAATCCCGAAGCTCAGCTGGCAATTGTCAAGCACATGAGCAGACAGGAAACACGCAGCTCAGCAGCTCCTGATTACGTGACTGAGCATGCACTGTTCACGTGGCTATCATGCACGGATTACGTGACTGATCATGCACTGATCACCTGGCTATCATCCATTGATCACATGTCTGTGCATGCCCTGATCACGTGGATGGTCAGGTACTGCTCACATGCCTTATCATGCACTGATCACATGCCTGATCATGCACTGATCACGTGGCTGTCATGCACTGATCACGTGACTGATCATGCACTGATCTCATAGCTATCATGCACTGATCACGTGACTGTGCATGCACTGTCACGTGACTGATTGTGAACTGATCACGTGGATATCATGCACTGATGACGTGGCTGATCATAAACTGATCACGTAACTGATGATGCACTGATGACGTGGCTATCATCCGCTGATCACATGTCTGCGCATGCACTGATCACGTGGCTGATCTAGCACTAATCACGTGGCTGATCATATACTGATCACGTGACTGATAATGCACTGATCACGTGACTGATCATGCACTGATCACCTGGCTATTATGCACTCATCAGGAACTGATCAAGCACTGATCACTTCGCTATCATCCACTTATCACATGACTGTGCATTGCACTGTCATCTTGGCTATAATGCACTGATTTCGTGCCTGATCATGCACTGATCACTTGGCTATCATGCTCTGATCACGTGGCTGATCATACACTGATCACGTAACTTATCATGCCCTTATCACGTGTCTATCATGCACTGATCACATGGATGGTGTGGTTCTGATCACGTAGCTGATCATGCCCTGATCACGTGGCTGATTATGCACTAATCACGTGGCTGATCATACACTGATCACGTGATTGATCATGCACTGATCATGTGACTGATCATGCACTGATCACGTGGCTATCATGCACTGATCACGAGACTGTTCATGCACTGAGCACTTCGCTATCATACACTTATCATGTAACTTGCCATGCAATGATTACGTGGTTGATCATAAAACTGACCACATGACAGATCTTGCACTGATCACGTGACTGTGCATGCACTGATAACGTGACTGATCGTGAGGTGATCATGTGACTATCATGCACTGATCACGTGGCTGATCATACACTCCTCACGAAAATTATCATGCACTGATCACCTGGCTATTATGCACTGATCAGGAACTGATCAAGCACTGATCACTTCGCTATCATCCACTTATCACATGACTGTGCATGCACTGATCTCGTGGCTATAATGCACTGATTTCGTGCCTGATCATGCACTGATCACTTGGCTATCGTGCTCTGATCACGTGGCTGATCATGTACTGATCACATGGCTATCATGCCCTGATCACGTGGCTATCATGCTATGATCACGTGGCTGATCGTACACTTATCACGTGACTGACCATGCACTGATCACGTGTCTATCATTCCCTGAACACATCACTGCGCATGCACTGAAAATGTGGATGATCATACAGTGATCATGTGACAGATCATGCACAGATAACGTGACTGATCATGCACTGATCACTTCGCTATCATGCACTTATCACGTAACTGGGCTTGCAATGATCATGTAGTTGACAATACATTGATCACGTGTCAGATCTTGCACTGATCATGTGACTGTGCAGGCACTGTTCACGGGTCTGATCGTGAACTGCTCACGTGGCTATCATGCCCTGATCATGTGTCTGATCATACACTGATCACGTGACTGATCATGCACTGATCAGCTGACTGATCACGCACTGATCACGTGGCTATCATGCACTGATGAAGTGCCTCAGGAGGCAACAATCAAAGAGCTGAGCCGGCAGCAATCACACAAGCAGCAGGCAGTTGTCAATCAGCTGAGCAGACAGGAATCATGCAGCTCAGTAGGCGCTGATCACGTGACTCAGCATGCACCGTTCACGTGGCTGATCATACACTGATCACGTGCCTGATCATGCACTGATCATTTGGCTGATCATGCACTGATCATTTGACTGATCATGCACTGATAAAGTTCCTGATCATGCACTGACCAGGTGACTAATCATACACTGATCACGTGGCTATCATGCACTGATCACGTGACTGCGCATGCACTGATGATGTGGATGATCATACACTGATCACCTGAGTGATGATGCACTGATCACGTGGATATCATGCACTGGTCAGGTGGCTATCATGCCCTGATCACGTGGCTGATCTTACACTGATCAAGTGACTGATCATGCACTGATCACCTGCCTCTCATGCACTGATCATGTGGCTTTCATGCACTGACCACGTGCTGAACATACACTGGTCTCGTGACGGCACATGCACTGATCATGTGGCTGATCATACACTGACCACGTGACTGATCATGCACCGATCACGTGGCTATCATGCACTGATCACGTGGCTGATAATACACTGATAACTTGACTGATCATGCACTGATTAGGTGGCTAACATGCACTGATCACATGGCTATCGTGTACTGATTACGTGGCTGATCATACACTGCTCACATGACTAATCATGCACTGATCACATGGCTATCATACACTGATGATGTGCATCAGGAGGCAATATTCAAAGAGCTAAACAGGCACGAATCACGCAATCAGCAGGCAATAATCCTGGACTTCAGCTGTGATGAAGCATGCTGCTCAGCTGGCAATAATCAAGCAGCTGAGCAGGCAGGAATCACACGGCTCAGCTGACAATTGTCAAGCGGATGAGCAGGCAGGAATCACTCAGCTGAGCTAGCAATAATCAAGCAGATGAGCACACAGGTATCACGCAGCTCAGCTGGCAATTGTCAAGCAGATGAACAGGCATGAATCACAAAGCTCAGCTGGCAATTATCAAGCAGATGAGAAGCCAGGAATCACGCAGCTCAGCTGGCAATTATCAAGCTGATGAGCAGGCAGGAGTCACGCAGCTCAGCTGGCAATTATCAAGCAAATGAGCAGGCAGGAATCCCGAAGCTCAGCTGGCAATTGTCAAGCACATGAGCAGACAGGAAACACGCAGCTCAGCAGCTCCTGATTACGTGACTGAGCATGCACTGTTCACGTGGCTATCATGCACGGATTACGTGACTGATCATGCACTGATCACCTGGCTATCATCCATTGATCACATGTCTGTGCATGCCCTGATCACGTGGATGGTCAGGTACTGCTCACATGCCTTATCATGCACTGATCACATGCCTGATCATGCACTGATCACGTGGCTGTCATGCACTGATCACGTGACTGATCATGCACTGATCTCATAGCTATCATGCACTGATCACGTGACTGTGCATGCACTGTCACGTGACTGATTGTGAACTGATCACGTGGATATCATGCACTGATAACGTGGCTGGTCATAAACTGATCACGTAACTGATGATGCACTGATGACATGGCTATCATCCACTGATCACATGTCTGCGCATGCACTGATCACGTGGATGGTCAGGTACTGATCACGTGGCTTATCATGCACTGATCACGTGCCTATCATGCCCTGATCACAAGACTGATCATGCACTGAGCACTTCGCTATCATACAATTATCATGTAACTTGCCATGCAATGATCACGTGGTTGATCATAAACTGACCACATGACAGATCTTGCACTGATCACGTGACTGTGCATGCACTGATAACGTGACTGATCGTGAAGTGATCATGTGGCTATCATGCACTGATGACGTGGCTGATCATACACTCATCACGAAAATTATCATGCGCTGATCACTTGGCTATCATGCACTGATCACTTGGCTGAACATGCACTGACCACGTGACTGATCATGCACTGATCACGTGGCTGATCATGCACTAATCACGTGGCTGATCGTACACTGATCACGTGATGGATCATGCACTGATCACGTCGCTGTCATGCATTGATCACGTGACTGCACATGCATTGATCACGTGGCTGATCATACACTGATCACGGGACTGATCATGCGCTGATCACGTGGCTATCATTCACTGATCACGTCACTGCGGATGCACAGGTCACGGGACTGATCATGCCCTGATCACCTGGCTATCATGCACTGATCCGGTGGCTATCATGCCCTGATCATGTGGCTGATCATACACTGATCACGTGACTGATCATGCACTGATCAGGTGACTGATCATGCACGGATCACGTGGCTATCATGCACTGATGATATGCCTCAGGAGGCAACAATCAAGGAGCTGAGCCGGCAGCAATCACACAAGCAGCAGGCACTTGTCAATCAGCTGAGCAGACAGGAATCATGCAGCTCAGTAGGCGCTGATCACGTGACTCAGCATGCACCGTTCACCTGGCTGATCATACACTGATCACGTGCCTGATCATGCACTGATCATTTGACTGATCATGCACTGATAAAGTTCCTGATCATGCACTGACCAGGTGACTAATCATACACTGATCACGAGGCTATCATGCACTGATCACGTGACTGCGCATGCACTGATGATGTGGATGATCATACACTGATCACCTGAGTGATGATGCACTGATCACCTGGATATCATGCACTGGTCAGGTGGCTATCATGCCCTGATCACGTGGCTGATCTTACACTGATCAAGTGACTGATCATGCACTGATCACCTGCCTCTCATGCACTGATCATGTGGCTTTCATGCACTGACCACGTGGCTGAACATACACTGGTCTCGTGAGGGCACATGCACTGATCATGTGGCTGATCATACACTGACCACGTGACTGATCATGCACCGATCACGTGGCTATCATGCACTGATCACGTGGCTGATCATGCACTGATCACGTGGCTGATAATACACTGATAACTTGACTGATCATGCACTGATTAGGTGGCTAACATGCACTGATCACATGGCTATCGTGTACTGATTACGTGGCTGATCATACACTGCTCACATGACTAATCATGCACTGATCACATGGCTATCATACACTGATGATGTGCATCAGGAGGCAATATTCAAAGAGCTAAACAGGCACGAATCACGCAATCAGCAGGCAATAATCCTGGACTTCAGCTGTGATGAAGCATGCTGCTCAGCTGGCAATAATTAAGCAGCTGAGCATGCAGGAATCACACGGCTCAGCTGACAATTGTCAAGCGGATGAGCAGGCAGGAATCACTCAGCTGAGCTAGCAATAATCAAGCAGATGAGCACACAGGTATCACGCAGCTCAGCTGGCAATTGTCAAGCAGATGAACAGGCATGAATCACAAAGCTCAGCTGGCAATTATCAAGCAGATGAGAAGCCAGGAATCACGCAGCTCAGCTGGCAATTATCAAGCTGATGAGCAGGCAGGAGTCACGCAGCTCAGCTGGCAATTATCAAGCAAATGAGCAGGCAGGAATCCCGAAGCTCAGCTGGCAATTGTCAAGCACATGAGCAGACAGGAAACACGCAGCTCAGCAGCTCCTGATTACGTGACTGAGCATGCACTGTTCACGTGGCTATCATGCACTGATTACGTGACTGATCATGCACTGATCACCTGGCTATCATCCATTGATCACATGTCTGTGCATGCCCTGATCACGTGGATGGTCAGGTACTGCTCACATGCCTTATCATGCACTGATCACATGCCTGATCATGCACTGATCACGTGGCTGTCATGCACTGATCACGTGACTGATCATGCACTGATCTCATAGCTATCATGCACTGATCACGTGACTGTGCATGCACTGTCACGTGACTGATTGTGAACTGATCACGTGGATATCATGCACTGATAACGTGGCTGGTCATAAACTGATCACGTAACTGATGATGCACTGATGACATGGCTATCATCCACTGATCACATGTCTGCGCATGCACTGATCACGTGGATGGTCAGGTACTGATCACGTGGCTTATCATGCACTGATCACGTGCCTATCATGCCCTGATCACAAGACTGATCATGCACTGAGCACTTCGCTATCATACAATTATCATGTAACTTGCCATGCAATGATCACGTGGTTGATCATAAACTGACCACATGACAGATCTTGCACTGATCACGTGACTGTGCATGCACTGATAACGTGACTGATCGTGAAGTGATCATGTGGCTATCATGCACTGATGACGTGGCTGATCATACACTCATCACGAAAATTATCATGCGCTGATCACTTGGCTATCATGCACTGATCACTTGGCTGAACATGCACTGACCACGTGACTGATCATGCACTGATCACGTGGCTGATCATGCACTAATCACGTGGCTGATCGTACACTGATCACGTGATGGATCATGCACTGATCACGTCGCTGTCATGCATTGATCACGTGACTGCACATGCATTGATCACGTGGCTGATCATACACTGATCACGGGACTGATCATGCGCTGATCACGTGGCTATCATTCACTGATCACGTCACTGCGGATGCACAGGTCACGGGACTGATCATGCCCTGATCACCTGGCTATCATGCACTGATCCGGTGGCTATCATGCCCTGATCATGTGGCTGATCATACACTGATCACGTGACTGATCATGCACTGATCAGGTGACTGATCATGCACGGATCACGTGGCTATCATGCACTGATGATATGCCTCAGGAGGCAACAATCAAGGAGCTGAGCCGGCAGCAATCACACAAGCAGCAGGCACTTGTCAATCAGCTGAGCAGACAGGAATCATGCAGCTCAGTAGGCGCTGATCACGTGACTCAGCATGCACCGTTCACCTGGCTGATCATACACTGATCACGTGCCTGATCATGCACTGATCATTTGACTGATCATGCACTGATAAAGTTCCTGATCATGCACTGACCAGGTGACTAATCATACACTGATCACGAGGCTATCATGCACTGATCACGTGACTGCGCATGCACTGATGATGTGGATGATCATACACTGATCACCTGAGTGATGATGCACTGATCACGTGGATATCATGCACTGGTCAGGTGGCTATCATGCCCTGATCACGTGGCTGATCTTACACTGATCAAGTGACTGATCATGCACTGATCACCTGCCTCTCATGCACTGATCATGTGGCTTTCATGCACTGACCACGTGGCTGAACATACACTGGTCTCGTGACGGCACATGCACTGATCATGTGGCTGATCATACACTGACCACGTGACTGATCATGCACCGATCACGTGGCTATCATGCACTGATCACGTGGCTGATCATGCACTGATCACGTGGCTGATAATACACTGATAACTTGACTGATCATGCACTGATTAGGTGGCTAACATGCACTGATCACATGGCTATCGTGTACTGATTACGTGGCTGATCATACACTGCTCACATGACTAATCATGCACTGATCACATGGCTATCATACACTGATGATGTGCATCAGGAGGCAATATTCAAAGAGCTAAACAGGCACGAATCACGCAATCAGCAGGCAATAATCCTGGACTTCAGCTGTGATGAAGCATGCTGCTCAGCTGGCAATAATTAAGCAGCTGAGCATGCAGGAATCACACGGCTCAGCTGACAATTGTCAAGCGGATGAGCAGGCAGGAATCACTCAGCTGAGCTAGCAATAATCAAGCAGATGAGCACACAGGTATCACGCAGCTCAGCTGGCAATTGTCAAGCAGATGAACAGGCATGAATCACAAAGCTCAGCTGGCAATTATCAAGCAGATGAGAAGCCAGGAATCACGCAGCTCAGCTGGCAATTATCAAGCTGATGGAGCAGGCAGGAGTCACGCAGCTCAGCTGGCAATTATCAAGCAAATGAGCAGGCAGGAATCCCGAAGCTCAGCTGGCAATTGTCAAGCACATGAGCAGACAGGAAACACGCAGCTCAGCAGCTCCTGATTACGTGACTGAGCATGCACTGTTCACGTGGCTATCATGCACGGATTACGTGACTGATCATGCACTGATCACCTGGCTATCATCCATTGATCACATGTCTGTGCATGCCCTGATCACGTGGATGGTCAGGTACTGCTCTCATGCCTTATCATGCACTGATCACATGCCTGATCATGCACTGATCACGTGGCTGTCATGCACAGATCACGTGACTGATCATGCACTGATCTCATACCTATCATGCACGGATCACGTGACTGTGTATGCACTGTCACGTGACTGATTGTGAACAGATCACCTGGATATCATGCACTGATGACGTGGCTGATCATAAACTGATCAGGTAACTGATGATGCACTGATGACGTGGCTATCATCCACTGATCACATGTCTGCGCATGCACTGATCACGTGGCTGATCTAGCACTAATCACGTGGCTGATCATACACTGATCACGTGACTGATAATGCACTGATCACGTGACTGATCATGCACTGATCACCTGGCTATTATGCACTGATCAGGTAACTGATCAAGCACTGATCACTTCGATATCATCGACTTATCACATGACTGTGCATGCACTGATCTCGTGGCTATAATGCACTGATTTCGTGACTGATCATGCACTGATCACGTGGCTATCATCCGCTGATCACATGTCTGCGCATGCCCTGATCACGTGGATGGTCAGGTACTGATCACGTGGCTTATCATGCACTGATCACGTGACTGATCATGCACTGATTAGGTGGCTCTCATGCACTGATCACGATGCTATGATGCACTGATCACGTGGCTGATCATGAACTGATCCCATGTCTATCATGCAGTGATCAGGTGGCTATCCTTCACTGATCACGTGATTGATCATGCACTGATGCCGTGACTATCATTCCCTGAATACCTCACTGGGCATGCACTGAAAATGTGGATGATCATACAGTGATCATGTGACAGATCATGCACAGATCACGTGACTGATCATGCACTGTTCAGGTGGCTAACATGCACTGATCAGGTGGCTAACATGCACTGATCACATGGCTATCATGCACTGATTACGTGGTTGATCATGCACTGATCACGTGGCTATCAAGTACAGATCACGTGGCTGATCAAGAACTGATCAGGTGACTGTGCATGCAGTGATATCGTGTCTGAATGGCCCTGATCACATGACTGCCCATGCACTGACCACGGGGATGATCATACACGGATCACCTGACTGATCATGAACACATCACGGGACTGATCATGCACTGATGACGTGGATATCATACACTGATCACATGGCAGATCATGCACTGATAAAGTGACTGATCATGCACTGATCACGTGGCTATCATGCACAGATCACGTGGCTGATCATGCACTGATCACGTGGCTGATAATACACTGATAACTTGACTGATCATGCACTGATTAGGTGGCTAACATGCACTGATCACATGGCTATCGTGTACTGATCACGTGGCTGATCGTACACTTATCACGTGACTGACCATGCACTGATCACTTGTCTATCATTCCCTGAACACGTCACTTCGCATGCACTGAAAATGTGGATGATCATACAGTGATCATGTGACAGATCATGCACAGATAACGTGACTGATCATGCACTGATCACTTCGCTATCATGCACTTATCACGTAACTGGGCATGCAATGTTCATGTGGTTGATCATACATTGATCACGTGTCAGATCTTGCACTGATCATGTGACTGTGCATGCACTGTTCACGGGTCTGATCGTGAACTGCTCACGTGGCTATCATGCTCTGATCACGTGGCTGATCATACACTGATCACGTAACTTATCATGCCCTTATCACGTGTCTATCATGCACTGATCACATGGATGGTGTGGTTCTGATCACGTAGCTGATCATGCCCTGATCACGTGGCTGATTATGCACTAATCACGTGGCTGATCATACACTGATCACGTGACTGATCATGCACTGATCATGTGACTGATCATGCACTGATCACGTGGCTATCATGCACTGATCACGAGACTGTTCATGCACTGAGCACTTCGCTATCATACACTTATCATGTAACTTGCCATGCAATGATTACGTGGTTGATCATAAACTGACCACATGACAGATCTTGCACTGATCACGTGACTGTGCATGCACTGATAACGTGACTGATCGTGAGGTGATCATGTGACTATCATGCAGTGATCACGTGGCTTATCATGCACTGATCACGTGGCTGATCATGCACTGATCACGTGACTGATCATGCACTGATTAGGTGGCTCTCATGCACTGATCACGAGACTGTTCATGCACTGAGCACTTCGCTCTCATACACTTATCATGTAACTTGCCATGCAATGATCACGTGGTTGATCATAAACTGACCACATGACAGATCTTGCACTGATCACGTGACTGTGGCATGCACTGATAACGTGACTGATCGTGAGGTGATCATGTGACTATCATGCAGTGATCACGTGGCTGATCATACACTCCTCACGAAAATTATCATGCGATGATCACTTGGCTATCATGCACTGAACACTTGGATGAACATGCACTGATCACGTGACTGATCTTGCACTGATCACGTGGCTAATCATGCACTGATCACGTGACTGATCATGCACTGATCACGTGACTGCACATGCATTGATCACGTGGCTGATCATACACTGTTCACGGGACTGATCATGCGCTGATCACGTGGCTGTCATTCACTGATCAGGTCACTGCCAATGCACAGTTCACGGGACTGATCATGCACTGATCACCTGGCTATCATGCACTGATCCGGTGGCTATCATGCCCTGATCATGTGGCTGATCATACACTGATCACGTGACTGATAATGCACTGATCAGCTGACTGATCACGCACTGATCACGTGGCTATCATGCACTGATGATGTGCCTCAGGAGGCAACAATGAAAGAGCTGAGCCGGCAGCAATCACACAAGCAGCAGGCACTTGTCAATCAGCTGAGCAGACAGGAATCATGCAGCTCAGTAGGCGCTGATCACGTGACTCAGCATGCACCGTTCACGTGGCTGATCATACACTGATCACGTGCCTGATCATGCACTGATCATTTGGCTGATCATGCACTGATCATTTGACTGATCATGCACTGATAAAGTTCCTGATCATGCACTGACCAGGTGACTAATCATACACTGATCACGTGGCTATCATGCAACTGATCACGTGACTGCACATGCACTGATGATGTGGATGATCATACACTGATCACCTGAGTGATGATGCACTGATCACCTGGATATCATGCACTGGTCAGGTGGCTATCATGCCCTGATCACGTGGCTGATCTTACACTGATCAAGTGACTGATCATGCACTGATCACCTGCCTCTCATGCACTGATCATGTGGCTTTCATGCACTGACCACGTGGCTGAACATACAGTGGTCTCGTGACGGCACATGCACTGATCATGTGGCTGATCATACACTGACCACGTGACTGATCATGTACCGATCACGTGGCTATCATGCACTGATCACGTGGCTGATCATGCAATGATCACGTGGCTGATCATGCACTGATCACGTGGCTGATAATACACTGATAACTTGACTGATCATGCACTGATTAGGTGGCTAACATGCACTGATCACATGGCTATCGTGTACTGATACGTGGCTGATCATACACTGCTCACATGGACTAATCATGCACTGATCACATGGCTATCATACACTGATGATGTGCATCAGGAGGCAATATTCAAAGAGCTAAACAGGCACGAATCACGCAATCAGCAGGCAATAATCATGGACTTCAGCTGTGATGAAGCATGCTGCTCAGCTGGCAATAATTAAGCAGCTGAGCAGGCAGGAATCACACGGCTCAGCTGACAATTGTCAAGCGGATGAGCAGGCAGGAATCACTCAGCTGAGCTAGCAATAATCAAGCAGATGAGCACACAGGTATCACGCAGCTCAGCTGGCAATTGTCAAGCAGATGAACAGGCATGAATCACAAAGCTCAGCTGGCAATTATCAAGCAGATGAGAAGCCAGGAATCACGCAGCTCAGCTGGCAATTATCAAGCTGATGAGCAGGCAGGAGTCACGCAGCTCAGCTGGCAATTATCAAGCAAATGAGCAGGCAGGAATCCCGAAGCTCAGCTGGCAATTGTCAAGCACATGAGCAGACAGGAAACACGCAGCTCAGCAGCTCCTGATTACGTGACTGAGCATGCACTGTTCACGTGGCTATCATGCACGGATTACGTGACTGATCATGCACTGATCACCTGGCTATCATCCATTGATCACATGTCTGTGCATGCCCTGATCACGTGGATGGTCAGGTACTGCTCACATGCCTTATCATGCACTGATCACATGCCTGATCATGCACTGATCACGTGGCTGTCATGCACTGATCACGTGACTGATCATGCACTGATCTCATAGCTATCATGCACTGATCACGTGACTGTGCATGCACTGTCACGTGACTGATTGTGAACTGATCACGTGGATATCATGCACTGATGACGTGGCTGATCATAAACTGATCACGTAACTGATGATGCACTGATGACGTGGCTATCATCCGCTGATCACATGTCTGCGCATGCACTGATCACGTGGCTGATCTAGCACTAATCACGTGGCTGATCATAAACTGATCACGTGACTGATAATGCACTGATCACGTGACTGATCATGCACTGATCACCTGGCTATTATGCACTCATCAGGAACTGATCAAGCACTGATCACTTCGCTATCATCCACTTATCACATGACTGTGCATGCACTGATCTCGTGGCTATAATGCACTGATTTCGTGCCTGATCATGCACTGATCACTTGGCTATCATGCTCTGATCACGTGGCTGATCATACACTGATCACGTAACTTATCATGCCCTTATCACGTGTCTATCATGCACTGATCACATGGATGGTGTGGTTCTGATCACCGTAGCTGATCATGCCCTGATCACGTGGCTGATTATGCACTAATCACGTGGCTGATCATACACTGATCACGTGATTGATCATGCACTGATCATGTGACTGATCATGCACTGATCACGTGGCTATCATGCACTGATCACGAGACTGTTCATGCACTGAGCACTTCGCTATCATACACTTATCATGTAACTTGCCATGCAATGATCACGTGGTTGATCATAAACTGACCACATGACAGATCTTGCACTGATCACGTGACTGTGCATGCACTGATAACGTGACTGATCGTGAGGTGATCATGTGACTATCATGCACTGATCACGTGGCTGATCATACACTCCTCACGAAAATTATCATGCACTGATCACCTGGCTATTATGCACTGATCAGGAACTGATCAAGCACTGATCACTTCGCTATCATCCACTTATCACATGACTGTGCATGCACTGATCTCGTGGCTATAATGCACTGATTTCGTGCCTGATCATGCACTGATCACTTGGCTATCGTGCTCTGATCACGTGGCTGATCATGTACTGATCACATGGCTATCATGCCCTGATCACGTGGCTATCATGCTATGATCACGTGGCTGATCGTACACTTATCACGTGACTGACCATGCACTGATCACGTGTCTATCATTCCCTGAACACATCACTGCGCATGCACTGAAAATGTGGATGATCATACAGTGATCATGTGACAGATCATGCACAGATAACGTGACTGATCATGCACTGATCACTTCGCTATCATGCACTTATCACGTAACTGGGCTTGCAATGATCATGTAGTTGACCATACATTGATCACGTGTCAGATCTTGCACTGATCATGTGACTGTGCAGGCACTGTTCACGGGTCTGATCGTGAACTGCTCACGTGGCTATCATGCCCTGATCATGTGTCTGATCATACACTGATCACGTGACTGATCATGCACTGATCAGCTGACTGATCACGCACTGATCACGTGGCTATCATGCACTGATGAAGTGCCTCAGGAGGCAACAATCAAAGAGCTGAGCCGGCAGCAATCACACAAGCAGCAGGCAGTTGTCAATCAGCTGAGCAGACAGGAATCATGCAGCTCAGTAGGCGCTGATCACGTGACTCAGCATGCACCGTTCACGTGGCTGATCATACACTGATCACGTGCCTGATCATGCACTGATCATTTGGCTGATCATGCACTGATCATTTGACTGATCATGCACTGATAAAGTTCCTGATCATGCACTGACCAGGTGACTAATCATACACTGATCACGTGGCTATCATGCACTGATCACGTGACTGCGCATGCACTGATGATGTGGATGATCATACACTGATCACCTGAGTGATGATGCACTGATCACGTGGATATCATGCACTGGTCAGGTGGCTATCATGCCCTGATCACGTGGCTGATCTTACACTGATCAAGTGACTGATCATGCACTGATCACCTGCCTCTCATGCACTGATCATGTGGCTTTCATGCACTGACCACGTGCTGAACATACAGTGGTCTCGTGACGGCACATGCACTGATCATGTGGCTGATCATACACTGACCACGTGACTGATCATGCACCGATCACGTGGCTATCATGCACTGATCACGTGGCTGATCATGCAATGATCACGTGGCTGATCATGCACTGATCACGTGGCTGATAATACACTGATAACTTGACTGATCATGCACTGATTAGGTGGCTAACATGCACTGATCACATGGCTATCGTGTACTGATTACGTGGCTGATCATACACTGCTCACATGACTAATCATGCACTGATCACATGGCTATCATACACTGATGATGTGCATCAGGAGGCAATATTCAAAGAGCTAAACAGGCACGAATCAGGCAATCAGCAGGCAATAATCATGGACTTCAGCTGTGATGAAGCATGCTGCTCAGCTGGCAATAATTAAGCAGCTGAGCAGGCAGGAATCACACGGCTCAGCTGACAATTGTCAAGCGGATGAGCAGGCAGGAATCACTCAGCTGAGCTAGCAATAATCAAGCAGATGAGCACACAGGTATCACGCAGCTCAGCTGGCAATTGTCAAGCAGATGAACAGGCATGTATCACGCAGCTCAGCTGGCAATTGTCAAGCAGATGAACAGGCATGAATCACAAAGCTCAGCTGGCAATTATCAAGCAGATGAGAAGCCAGGAATCACGCAGCTCAGCTGGCAATTATCAAGCTGATGAGCAGGCAGGAGTCACGCAGCTCAGCTGGCAATTATCAAGCAAATGAGCAGGCAGGAATCCCGAAGCTCAGCTGGCAATTGTCAAGCACATGAGCAGACAGGAAACACGCAGCTCAGCAGCTCCTGATTACGTGACTGAGCATGCACTGTTCACGTGGCTATCATGCACGGATTACGTGACTGATCATGCACTGATCACCTGGCTATCATCCATTGATCACATGTCTGTGCATGCCCTGATCACGTGGATGGTCAGGTACTGCTCACATGCCTTATCATGCACTGATCACATGCCTGATCATGCACTGATCACGTGGCTGTCATGCACTGATCACGTGACTGATCATGCACTGATCTCATAGCTATCATGCACTGATCACGTGACTGTGCATGCACTGTCACGTGACTGATTGTGAACTGATCACGTGGATATCATGCACTGATGACGTGGCTGATCATAAACTGATCACGTAACTGATGATGCACTGATGACGTGGCTATCATCCGCTGATCACATGTCTGCGCATGCACTGATCACGTGGCTGATCTAGCACTAATCACGTGGCTGATCATAAACTGATCACGTGACTGATAATGCACTGATCACGTGACTGATCATGCACTGATCACCTGGCTATTATGCACTCATCAGGAACTGATCAAGCACTGATCACTTCGCTATCATCCACTTATCACATGACTGTGCATGCACTGATCTCGTGGCTATAATGCACTGATTTCGTGCCTGATCATGCACTGATCACTTGGCTATCATGCTCTGATCACGTGGCTGATCATACACTGATCACGTAACTTATCATGCCCTTATCACGTGTCTATCATGCACTGATCACATGGATGGTGTGGTTCTGATCACGTAGCTGATCATGCCCTGATCACGTGGCTGATTATGCACTAATCACGTGGCTGATCATACACTGATCACGTGATTGATCATGCACTGATCATGTGACTGATCATGCACTGATCACGTGGCTATCATGCACTGATCACGAGACTGTTCATGCACTGAGCACTTCGCTATCATACACTTATCATGTAACTTGCCATGCAATGATCACGTGGTTGATCATAAACTGACCACATGACAGATCTTGCACTGATCACGTGACTGTGCATGCACTGATAACGTGACTGATCGTGAGGTGATCATGTGACTATCATGCACTGATCACGTGGCTGATCATACACTCCTCACGAAAATTATCATGCACTGATCACCTGGCTATTATGCACTGATCAGGAACTGATCAAGCACTGATCACTTCGCTATCATCCACTTATCACATGACTGTGCATGCACTGATCTCGTGGCTATAATGCACTGATTTCGTGCCTGATCATGCACTGATCACTTGGCTATCGTGCTCTGATCACGTGGCTGATCATGTACTGATCACATGGCTATCATGCCCTGATCACGTGGCTATCATGCTATGATCACGTGGCTGATCGTACACTTATCACGTGACTGACCATGCACTGATCACGTGTCTATCATACCCTGAACACATCACTGCGCATGCACTGAAAATGTGGATGATCATACAGTGATCATGTGACAGATCATGCACAGATAACGTGACTGATCATGCACTGATCACTTCGCTATCATGCACTTATCACGTAACTGGGCTTGCAATGATCATGTAGTTGACCATACATTGATCACGTGTCAGATCTTGCACTGATCATGTGACTGTGCAGGCACTGTTCACGGGTCTGATCGTGAACTGCTCACGTGGCTATCATGCCCTGATCATGTGTCTGATCATACACTGATCACGTGACTGATCATGCACTGATCAGCTGACTGATCACGCACTGATCACGTGGCTATCATGCACTGATGAAGTGCCTCAGGAGGCAACAATCAAAGAGCTGAGCCGGCAGCAATCACACAAGCAGCAGGCAGTTGTCAATCAGCTGAGCAGACAGGAATCATGCAGCTCAGTAGGCACTGATCACGTGACTCAGCATGCACCGTTCACGTGGCTGATCATACACTGATCACGTGCCTGATCATGCACTGATCATTTGGCTGATCATGCACTGATCATTTGACTGATCATGCACTGATAAAGTTCCTGATCATGCACTGACCAGGTGACTAATCATACACTGATCACGTGGCTATCATGCACTGATCACGTGACTGCGCATGCACTGATGATGTGGATGATCATACACTGATCACCTGAGTGATGATGCACTGATCACGTGGATATCATGCACTGGTCAGGTGGCTATCATGCCCTGATCACGTGGCTGATCTTACACTGATCAAGTGACTGATCATGCACTGATCACCTGCCTCTCATGCACTGATCATGTGGCTTTCATGCACTGACCACGTGCTGAACATACACTGGTCTCGTGACGGCACATGCACTGATCATGTGGCTGATCATACACTGACCACGTGACTGATCATGCACCGATCACGTGGCTATCATGCACTGATCACGTGGCTGATCATGCAATGATCACGTGGCTGATCATGCACTGATCACGTGGCTGATAATACACTGATAACTTGACTGATCATGCACTGATTAGGTGGCTAACATGCACTGATCACATGGCTATCGTGTACTGATTACGTGGCTGATCATACACTGCTCACATGACTAATCATGCACTGATCACATGGCTATCATACACTGATGATGTGCATCAGGAGGCAATATTCAAAGAGCTAAACAGGCACGAATCAGGCAATCAGCAGGCAATAATCATGGACTTCAGCTGTGATGAAGCATGCTGCTCAGCTGGCAATAATTAAGCAGCTGAGCAGGCAGGAATCACACGGCTCAGCTGACAATTGTCAAGCGGATGAGCAGGCAGGAATCACTCAGCTGAGCTAGCAATAATCAAGCAGATGAGCACACAGGTATCACGCAGCTCAGCTGGCAATTGTCAAGCAGATGAACAGGCATGTATCACGCAGCTCAGCTGGCAATTGTCAAGCAGATGAACAGGCATGAATCACAAAGCTCAGCTGGCAATTATCAAGCAGATGAGAAGCCAGGAATCACGCAGCTCAGCTGGCAATTATCAAGCTGATGAGCAGGCAGGAGTCACGCAGCTCAGCTGGCAATTATCAAGCAAATGAGCAGGCAGGAATCCCGAAGCTCAGCTGGCAATTGTCAAGCACATGAGCAGACAGGAAACACGCAGCTCAGCAGCTCCTGATTACGTGACTGAGCATGCACTGTTCACGTGGCTATCATGCACGGATTACGTGACTGATCATGCACTGATCACCTGGCTATCATCCATTGATCACATGTCTGTGCATGCCCTGATCACGTGGATGGTCAGGTACTGCTCACATGCCTTATCATGCACTGATCACATGCCTGATCATGCACTGATCACGTGGCTGTCATGCACTGATCACGTGACTGATCATGCACTGATCTCATAGCTATCATGCACTGATCACGTGACTGTGCATGCACTGTCACGTGACTGATTGTGAACTGATCACGTGGATATCATGCACTGATGACGTGGCTGATCATAAACTGATCACGTAACTGATGATGCACTGATGACGTGGCTATCATCCGCTGATCACATGTCTGCGCATGCACTGATCACGTGGCTGATCTAGCACTAATCACGTGGCTGATCATAAACTGATCACGTGACTGATAATGCACTGATCACGTGACTGATCATGCACTGATCACCTGGCTATTATGCACTCATCAGGAACTGATCAAGCACTGATCACTTCGCTATCATCCACTTATCACATGACTGTGCATGCACTGATCTCGTGGCTATAATGCACTGATTTCGTGCCTGATCATGCACTGATCACTTGGCTATCATGCTCTGATCACGTGGCTGATCATACACTGATCACGTAACTTATCATGCCCTTATCACGTGTCTATCATGCACTGATCACATGGATGGTGTGGTTCTGATCACGTAGCTGATCATGCCCTGATCACGTGGCTGATTATGCACTAATCACGTGGCTGATCATACACTGATCACGTGATTGATCATGCACTGATCATGTGACTGATCATGCACTGATCACGTGGCTATCATGCACTGATCACGAGACTGTTCATGCACTGAGCACTTCGCTATCATACACTTATCATGTAACTTGCCATGCAATGATCACGTGGTTGATCATAAACTGACCACATGACAGATCTTGCACTGATCACGTGACTGTGCATGCACTGATAACGTGACTGATCGTGAGGTGATCATGTGACTATCATGCACTGATCACGTGGCTGATCATACACTCCTCACGAAAATTATCATGCACTGATCACCTGGCTATTATGCACTGATCAGGAACTGATCAAGCACTGATCACTTCGCTATCATCCACTTATCACATGACTGTGCATGCACTGATCTCGTGGCTATAATGCACTGATTTCGTGCCTGATCATGCACTGATCACTTGGCTATCGTGCTCTGATCACGTGGCTGATCATGTACTGATCACATGGCTATCATGCCCTGATCACGTGGCTATCATGCTATGATCACGTGGCTGATCGTACACTTATCACGTGACTGACCATGCACTGATCACGTGTCTATCATTCCCTGAACACATCACTGCGCATGCACTGAAAATGTGGATGATCATACAGTGATCATGTGACAGATCATGCACAGATAACGTGACTGATCATGCACTGATCACTTCGCTATCATGCACTTATCACGTAACTGGGCTTGCAATGATCATGTAGTTGACCATACATTGATCACGTGTCAGATCTTGCACTGATCATGTGACTGTGCAGGCACTGTTCACGGGTCTGATCGTGAACTGCTCACGTGGCTATCATGCCCTGATCATGTGTCTGATCATACACTGATCACGTGACTGATCATGCACTGATCAGCTGACTGATCACGCACTGATCACGTGGCTATCATGCACTGATGAAGTGCCTCAGGAGGCAACAATCAAAGAGCTGAGCCGGCAGCAATCACACAAGCAGCAGGCAGTTGTCAATCAGCTGAGCAGACAGGAATCATGCAGCTCAGTAGGCACTGATCACGTGACTCAGCATGCACCGTTCACGTGGCTGATCATACACTGATCACGTGCCTGATCATGCACTGATCATTTGGCTGATCATGCACTGATCATTTGACTGATCATGCACTGATAAAGTTCCTGATCATGCACTGACCAGGTGACTAATCATACACTGATCACGTGGCTATCATGCACTGATCACGTGACTGCGCATGCACTGATGATGTGGATGATCATACACTGATCACCTGAGTGATGATGCACTGATCACGTGGATATCATGCACTGGTCAGGTGGCTATCATGCCCTGATCACGTGGCTGATCTTACACTGATCAAGTGACTGATCATGCACTGATCACCTGCCTCTCATGCACTGATCATGTGGCTTTCATGCACTGACCACGTGCTGAACATACACTGGTCTCGTGACGGCACATGCACTGATCATGTGGCTGATCATACACTGACCACGTGACTGATCATGCACCGATCACGTGGCTATCATGCACTGATCACGTGGCTGATCATGCAATGATCACGTGGCTGATCATGCACTGATCACGTGGCTGATAATACACTGATAACTTGACTGATCATGCACTGATTAGGTGGCTAACATGCACTGATCACATGGCTATCGTGTACTGATTACGTGGCTGATCATACACTGCTCACATGACTAATCATGCACTGATCACATGGCTATCATACACTGATGATGTGCATCAGGAGGCAATATTCAAAGAGCTAAACAGGCACGAATCACGCAATCAGCAGGCAATAATCATGGACTTCAGCTGTGATGAAGCATGCTGCTCAGCTGGCAATAATTAAGCAGCTGAGCAGGCAGAAATCACACGGCTCAGCTGACAATTGTCAAGCGGATGAGCAGGCAGGAATCACTCAGCTGAGCTAGCAATAATCAAGCAGATGAGCACACAGGTATCACGCAGCTCAGCTGGCAATTGTCAAGCAGATGAACAGGCATGTATCACGCAGCTCAGCTGGCAATTGTCAAGCAGATGAACAGGCATGAATCACAAAGCTCAGCTGGCAATTATCAAGCAGATGAGAAGCCAGGAATCACGCAGCTCAGCTGGCAATTATCAAGCTGATGAGCAGGCAGGAGTCACGCAGCTCAGCTGGCAATTATCAAGCAAATGAGCAGGCAGGAATCCCGAAGCTCAGCTGGCAATTGTCAAGCACATGAGCAGACAGGAAACACGCCGCTCAGCAGCTCCTGATTACGTGACTGAGCATGCACTGTTCACGTGGCTATCATGCACGGATTACGTGACTGATCATGCACTGATCACCTGGCTATCATCCATTGATCACATGTCTGTGCATGCCCTGATCACGTGGATGGTCAGGTACTGCTCACATGCCTTATCATGCACTGATCACATGCCTGATCATGCACTGATCACGTGGCTGTCATGCACTGATCACGTGACTGATCATGCACTGATCTCATAGCTATCATGCACTGATCACGTGACTGTGCATGCACTGTCACGTGACTGATTGTGAACTGATCACGTGGATATCATGCACTGATGACGTGGCTGATCATAAACTGATCACGTAACTGATGATGCACTGATGACGTGGCTATCATCCGCTGATCACATGTCTGCGCATGCACTGATCACGTGGCTGATCTAGCACTAATCACGTGGCTGATCATATACTGATCACGTGACTGATAATGCACTGATCACGTGACTGATCATGCACTGATCACCTGGCTATTATGCACTCATCAGGAACTGATCAAGCACTGATCACTTCGCTATCATCCACTTATCACATGACTGTGCATGCACTGATCTCGTGGCTATAATGCACTGATTTCGTGCCTGATCATGCACTGATCACTTGGCTATCATGCTCTGATCACGTGGCTGATCATACACTGATCACGTAACTTATCATGCCCTTATCACGTGTCTATCATGCACTGATCACATGGATGGTGTGGTTCTGATCACGTAGCTGATCATGCCCTGATCACGTGGCTGATTATGCACTAATCACGTGGCTGATCATACACTGATCACGTGATTGATCATGCACTGATCATGTGACTGATCATGCACTGATCACGTGGCTATCATGCACTGATCACGAGACTGTTCATGCACTGAGCACTTCGCTATCATACACTTATCATGTAACTTGCCATGCAATGATTACGTGGTTGATCATAAACTGACCACATGACAGATCTTGCACTGATCACGTGACTGTGCATGCACTGATAACGTGACTGATCGTGAGGTGATCATGTGACTATCATGCACTGATCACGTGGCTGATCATACACTCCTCACGAAAATTATCATGCACTGATCACCTGGCTATTATGCACTGATCAGGAACTGATCAAGCACTGATCACTTCGCTATCATCCACTTATCACATGACTGTGCATGCACTGATCTCGTGGCTATAATGCACTGATTTCGTGCCTGATCATGCACTGATCACTTGGCTATCGTGCTCTGATCACGTGGCTGATCATGTACTGATCACATGGCTATCATGCCCTGATCACGTGGCTATCATGCTATGATCACGTGGCTGATCGTACACTTATCACGTGACTGACCATGCACTGATCACGTGTCTATCATTCCCTGAACACATCACTGCGCATGCACTGAAAATGTGGATGATCATACAGTGATCATGTGACAGATCATGCACAGATAACGTGACTGATCATGCACTGATCACTTCGCTATCATGCACTTATCACGTAACTGGGCTTGCAATGATCATGTAGTTGACAATACATTGATCACGTGTCAGATCTTGCACTGATCATGTGACTGTGCAGGCACTGTTCACGGGTCTGATCGTGAACTGCTCACGTGGCTATCATGCCCTGATCATGTGTCTGATCATACACTGATCACGTGACTGATCATGCACTGATCAGCTGACTGATCACGCACTGATCACGTGGCTATCATGCACTGATGAAGTGCCTCAGGAGGCAACAATCAAAGAGCTGAGCCGGCAGCAATCACACAAGCAGCAGGCAGTTGTCAATCAGCTGAGCAGACAGGAATCATGCAGCTCAGTAGGCGCTGATCACGTGACTCAGCATGCACCGTTCACGTGGCTGATCATACACTGATCACGTGCCTGATCATGCACTGATCATTTGGCTGATCATGCACTGATCATTTGACTGATCATGCACTGATAAAGTTCCTGATCATGCACTGACCAGGTGACTAATCATACACTGATCACGTGGCTATCATGCACTGATCACGTGACTGCGCATGCACTGATGATGTGGATGATCATACACTGATCACCTGAGTGATGATGCACTGATCACGTGGATATCATGCACTGGTCAGGTGGCTATCATGCCCTGATCACGTGGCTGATCTTACACTGATCAAGTGACTGATCATGCACTGATCACCTGCCTCTCATGCACTGATCATGTGGCTTTCATGCACTGACCACGTGCTGAACATACACTGGTCTCGTGACGGCACATGCACTGATCATGTGGCTGATCATACACTGACCACGTGACTGATCATGCACCGATCACGTGGCTATCATGCACTGATCACGTGGCTGATAATACACTGATAACTTGACTGATCATGCACTGATTAGGTGGCTAACATGCACTGATCACATGGCTATCGTGTACTGATTACGTGGCTGATCATACACTGCTCACATGACTAATCATGCACTGATCACATGGCTATCATACACTGATGATGTGCATCAGGAGGCAATATTCAAAGAGCTAAACAGGCACGAATCACGCAATCAGCAGGCAATAATCCTGGACTTCAGCTGTGATGAAGCATGCTGCTCAGCTGGCAATAATCAAGCAGCTGAGCAGGCAGGAATCACACGGCTCAGCTGACAATTGTCAAGCGGATGAGCAGGCAGGAATCACTCAGCTGAGCTAGCAATAATCAAGCAGATGAGCACACAGGTATCACGCAGCTCAGCTGGCAATTGTCAAGCAGATGAACAGGCATGAATCACAAAGCTCAGCTGGCAATTATCAAGCAGATGAGAAGCCAGGAATCACGCAGCTCAGCTGGCAATTATCAAGCTGATGAGCAGGCAGGAGTCACGCAGCTCAGCTGGCAATTATCAAGCAAATGAGCAGGCAGGAATCCCGAAGCTCAGCTGGCAATTGTCAAGCACATGAGCAGACAGGAAACACGCAGCTCAGCAGCTCCTGATTACGTGACTGAGCATGCACTGTTCACGTGGCTATCATGCACGGATTACGTGACTGATCATGCACTGATCACCTGGCTATCATCCATTGATCACATGTCTGTGCATGCCCTGATCACGTGGATGGTCAGGTACTGCTCACATGCCTTATCATGCACTGATCACATGCCTGATCATGCACTGATCACGTGGCTGTCATGCACTGATCACGTGACTGATCATGCACTGATCTCATAGCTATCATGCACTGATCACGTGACTGTGCATGCACTGTCACGTGACTGATTGTGAACTGATCACGTGGATATCATGCACTGATAACGTGTCTGGTCATAAACTGATCACGTAACTGATGATGCACTGATGACATGGCTATCATCCGCTGATCACATGTCTGCGCATGCACTGATCACGTGGCTGATCTAGCACTAATCACGTGGCTGATCATATACTGATCACGTGACTGATAATGCACTGATCACGTGACTGATCATGCACTGATCACCTGGCTATTATGCACTGATCAGGAACTGATCAAGCACTGATCACTTCGCTATCATCCACTTATCACATGACTGTGCATGCACTGATCTCGTGGCTATAATGCACTGATTTCGTGCCTGATCATGCACTGATCACTTGGCTATCATGCTCTGATCACGTGGCTGATCATACACTGATCACGTAACTTATCATGCCCTTATCACGTGTCTATCATGCACTGATCACATGGATGGTGTGGTTCTGATCACGTAGCTGATCATGCCCTGATCACGTGGCTGATTATGCACTAATCACGTGGCTGATCATACACTGATCACGTGATTGATCATGCACTGATCATGTGACTGATCATGCACTGATCACGTGGCTATCATGCACTGATCACGAGACTGTTCATGCACTGAGCACTTCGCTATCATACACTTATCATGTAACTTGCCATGCAATGATTACGTGGTTGATCATAAACTGACCACATGACAGATCTTGCACTGATCACGTGACTGTGCATGCACTGATAACGTGACTGATCGTGAGGTGATCATGTGACTATCATGCACTGATCACGTGGCTGATCATACACTCCTCACGAAAATTATCATGCACTGATCACCTGGCTATTATGCACTGATCAGGAACTGATCAAGCACTGATCACTTCGCTATCATCCACTTATCACATGACTGTGCATGCACTGATCTCGTGGCTATAATGCACTGATTTCGTGCCTGATCATGCACTGATCACTTGGCTATCGTGCTCTGATCACGTGGCTGATCATGTACTGATCACATGGCTATCATGCCCTGATCACGTGGCTATCATGCTATGATCACGTGGCTGATCGTACACTTATCACGTGACTGACCATGCACTGATCACGTGTCTATCATTCCCTGAACACATCACTGCGCATGCACTGAAAATGTGGATGATCATACAGTGATCATGTGACAGATCATGCACAGATAACGTGACTGATCATGCACTGATCACTTCGCTATCATGCACTTATCACGTAACTGGGCTTGCAATGATCATGTAGTTGACAATACATTGATCACGTGTCAGATCTTGCACTGATCATGTGACTGTGCAGGCACTGTTCACGGGTCTGATCGTGAACTGCTCACGTGGCTATCATGCCCTGATCATGTGTCTGATCATACACTGATCACGTGACTGATCATGCACTGATCAGCTGACTGATCACGCACTGATCACGTGGCTATCATGCACTGATGAAGTGCCTCAGGAGGCAACAATCAAAGAGCTGAGCCGGCAGCAATCACACAAGCAGCAGGCAGTTGTCAATCAGCTGAGCAGACAGGAATCATGCAGCTCAGTAGGCGCTGATCACGTGACTCAGCATGCACCGTTCACGTGGCTGATCATACACTGATCACGTGCCTGATCATGCACTGATCATTTGGCTGATCATGCACTGATCATTTGACTGATCATGCACTGATAAAGTTCCTGATCATGCACTGACCAGGTGACTAATCATACACTGATCACGTGGCTATCATGCACTGATCACGTGACTGCGCATGCACTGATGATGTGGATGATCATACACTGATCACCTGAGTGATGATGCACTGATCACGTGGATATCATGCACTGGTCAGGTGGCTATCATGCCCTGATCACGTGGCTGATCTTACACTGATCAAGTGACTGATCATGCACTGATCACCTGCCTCTCATGCACTGATCATGTGGCTTTCATGCACTGACCACGTGCTGAACATACACTGGTCTCGTGACGGCACATGCACTGATCATGTGGCTGATCATACACTGACCACGTGACTGATCATGCACCGATCACGTGGCTATCATGCACTGATCACGTGGCTGATAATACACTGATAACTTGACTGATCATGCACTGATTAGGTGGCTAACATGCACTGATCACATGGCTATCGTGTACTGATTACGTGGCTGATCATACACTGCTCACATGACTAATCATGCACTGATCACATGGCTATCATACACTGATGATGTGCATCAGGAGGCAATATTCAAAGAGCTAAACAGGCACGAATCACGCAATCAGCAGGCAATAATCCTGGACTTCAGCTGTGATGAAGCATGCTGCTCAGCTGGCAATAATCAAGCAGCTGAGCAGGCAGGAATCACACGGCTCAGCTGACAATTGTCAAGCGGATGAGCAGGCAGGAATCACTCAGCTGAGCTAGCAATAATCAAGCAGATGAGCACACAGGTATCACGCAGCTCAGCTGGCAATTGTCAAGCAGATGAACAGGCATGAATCACAAAGCTCAGCTGGCAATTATCAAGCAGATGAGAAGCCAGGAATCACGCAGCTCAGCTGGCAATTATCAAGCTGATGAGCAGGCAGGAGTCACGCAGCTCAGCTGGCAATTATCAAGCAAATGAGCAGGCAGGAATCCCGAAGCTCAGCTGGCAATTGTCAAGCACATGAGCAGACAGGAAACACGCAGCTCAGCAGCTCCTGATTACGTGACTGAGCATGCACTGTTCACGTGGCTATCATGCACGGATTACGTGACTGATCATGCACTGATCACCTGGCTATCATCCATTGATCACATGTCTGTGCATGCCCTGATCACGTGGATGGTCAGGTACTGCTCACATGCCTTATCATGCACTGATCACATGCCTGATCATGCACTGATCACGTGGCTGTCATGCACTGATCACGTGACTGATCATGCACTGATCTCATAGCTATCATGCACTGATCACGTGACTGTGCATGCACTGTCACGTGACTGATTGTGAACTGATCACGTGGATATCATGCACTGATAACGTGTCTGGTCATAAACTGATCACGTAACTGATGATGCACTGATGACATGGCTATCATCCACTGATCACATGTCTGCGCATGCACTGATCACGTGGATGGTCAGGTACTGATCACGTGGCTTATCATGCACTGATCACGTGCCTATCATGCCCTGATCACAAGACTGATCATGCACTGAGCACTTCGCTATCATACAATTATCATGTAACTTGCCATGCAATGATCACGTGGTTGATCATAAACTGACCACATGACAGATCTTGCACTGATCACGTGACTGTGCATGCACTGATAACGTGACTGATCGTGAAGTGATCATGTGGCTATCATGCACTGATGACGTGGCTGATCATACACTCATCACGAAAATTATCATGCGCTGATCACTTGGCTATCATGCACTGATCACTTGGCTGAACATGCACTGACCACGTGACTGATCATGCACTGATCACGTGGCTGATCATGCACTAATCACGTGGCTGATCGTACACTGATCACGTGATGGATCATGCACTGATCACGTCGCTGTCATGCATTGATCACGTGACTGCACATGCATTGATCACGTGGCTGATCATACACTGATCACGGGACTGATCATGCGCTGATCACGTGGCTATCATTCACTGATCACGTCACTGCGGATGCACAGGTCACGGGACTGATCATGCCCTGATCACCTGGCTATCATGCACTGATCCGGTGGCTATCATGCCCTGATCATGTGGCTGATCATACACTGATCACGTGACTGATCATGCACTGATCAGGTGACTGATCATGCACGGATCACGTGGCTATCATGCACTGATGATATGCCTCAGGAGGCAACAATCAAGGAGCTGAGCCGGCAGCAATCACACAAGCAGCAGGCAGTTGTCAATCAGCTGAGCAGACAGGAATCATGCAGCTCAGTAGGCGCTGATCACGTGACTCAGCATGCACCGTTCACCTGGCTGATCATACACTGATCACGTGCCTGATCATGCACTGATCATTTGACTGATCATGCACTGATAAAGTTCCTGATCATGCACTGACCAGGTGACTAATCATACACTGATCACGAGGCTATCATGCACTGATCACGTGACTGCGCATGCACTGATGATGTGGATGATCATACACTGATCACCTGAGTGATGATGCACTGATCACGTGGATATCATGCACTGGTCAGGTGGCTATCATGCCCTGATCACGTGGCTGATCTTACACTGATCAAGTGACTGATCATGCACTGATCACCTGCCTCTCATGCACTGATCATGTGGCTTTCATGCACTGACCACGTGGCTGAACATACACTGGTCTCGTGACGGCACATGCACTGATCATGTGGCTGATCATACACTGACCACGTGACTGATCATGCACCGATCACGTGGCTATCATGCACTGATCACGTGGCTGATCATGCACTGATCACGTGGCTGATAATACACTGATAACTTGACTGATCATGCACTGATTAGGTGGCTAACATGCACTGATCACATGGCTATCGTGTACTGATTACGTGGCTGATCATACACTGCTCACATGACTAATCATGCACTGATCACATGGCTATCATACACTGATGATGTGCATCAGGAGGCAATATTCAAAGAGCTAAACAGGCACGAATCACGCAATCAGCAGGCAATAATCCTGGACTTCAGCTGTGATGAAGCATGCTGCTCAGCTGGCAATAATTAAGCAGCTGAGCATGCAGGAATCACACGGCTCAGCTGACAATTGTCAAGCGGATGAGCAGGCAGGAATCACTCAGCTGAGCTAGCAATAATCAAGCAGATGAGCACACAGGTATCACGCAGCTCAGCTGGCAATTGTCAAGCAGATGAACAGGCATGAATCACAAAGCTCAGCTGGCAATTATCAAGCAGATGAGAAGCCAGGAATCACGCAGCTCAGCTGGCAATTATCAAGCTGATGAGCAGGCAGGAGTCACGCAGCTCAGCTGGCAATTATCAAGCAAATGAGCAGGCAGGAATCCCGAAGCTCAGCTGGCAATTGTCAAGCACATGAGCAGACAGGAAACACGCAGCTCAGCAGCTCCTGATTACGTGACTGAGCATGCACTGTTCACGTGGCTATCATGCACGGATTACGTGACTGATCATGCACTGATCACCTGGCTATCATCCATTGATCACATGTCTGTGCATGCCCTGATCACGTGGATGGTCAGGTACTGCTCACATGCCTTATCATGCACTGATCACATGCCTGATCATGCACTGATCACGTGGCTGTCATGCACTGATCACGTGACTGATCATGCACTGATCTCATAGCTATCATGCACTGATCACGTGACTGTGCATGCACTGTCACGTGACTGATTGTGAACTGATCACGTGGATATCATGCACTGATAACGTGTCTGGTCATAAACTGATCACGTAACTGATGATGCACTGATGACATGGCTATCATCCGCTGATCACATGTCTGCGCATGCACTGATCACGTGGCTGATCTAGCACTAATCACGTGGCTGATCATATACTGATCACGTGACTGATAATGCACTGATCACGTGACTGATCATGCACTGATCACCTGGCTATTATGCACTGATCAGGAACTGATCAAGCACTGATCACTTCGCTATCATCCACTTATCACATGACTGTGCATGCACTGATCTCGTGGCTATAATGCACTGATTTCGTGCCTGATCATGCACTGATCACTTGGCTATCATGCTCTGATCACGTGGCTGATCATACACTGATCACGTAACTTATCATGCCCTTATCACGTGTCTATCATGCACTGATCACATGGATGGTGTGGTTCTGATCACGTAGCTGATCATGCCCTGATCACGTGGCTGATTATGCACTAATCACGTGGCTGATCATACACTGATCACGTGATTGATCATGCACTGATCATGTGACTGATCATGCACTGATCACGTGGCTATCATGCACTGATCACGAGACTGTTCATGCACTGAGCACTTCGCTATCATACACTTATCATGTAACTTGCCATGCAATGATTACGTGGTTGATCATAAACTGACCACATGACAGATCTTGCACTGATCACGTGACTGTGCATGCACTGATAACGTGACTGATCGTGAGGTGATCATGTGACTATCATGCACTGATCACGTGGCTGATCATACACTCCTCACGAAAATTATCATGCACTGATCACCTGGCTATTATGCACTGATCAGGAACTGATCAAGCACTGATCACTTCGCTATCATCCACTTATCACATGACTGTGCATGCACTGATCTCGTGGCTATAATGCACTGATTTCGTGCCTGATCATGCACTGATCACTTGGCTATCGTGCTCTGATCACGTGGCTGATCATGTACTGATCACATGGCTATCATGCCCTGATCACGTGGCTATCATGCTATGATCACGTGGCTGATCGTACACTTATCACGTGACTGACCATGCACTGATCACGTGTCTATCATTCCCTGAACACATCACTGCGCATGCACTGAAAATGTGGATGATCATACAGTGATCATGTGACAGATCATGCACAGATAACGTGACTGATCATGCACTGATCACTTCGCTATCATGCACTTATCACGTAACTGGGCTTGCAATGATCATGTAGTTGACAATACATTGATCACGTGTCAGATCTTGCACTGATCATGTGACTGTGCAGGCACTGTTCACGGGTCTGATCGTGAACTGCTCACGTGGCTATCATGCCCTGATCATGTGTCTGATCATACACTGATCACGTGACTGATCATGCACTGATCAGCTGACTGATCACGCACTGATCACGTGGCTATCATGCACTGATGAAGTGCCTCAGGAGGCAACAATCAAAGAGCTGAGCCGGCAGCAATCACACAAGCAGCAGGCAGTTGTCAATCAGCTGAGCAGACAGGAATCATGCAGCTCAGTAGGCGCTGATCACGTGACTCAGCATGCACCGTTCACGTGGCTGATCATACACTGATCACGTGCCTGATCATGCACTGATCATTTGGCTGATCATGCACTGATCATTTGACTGATCATGCACTGATAAAGTTCCTGATCATGCACTGACCAGGTGACTAATCATACACTGATCACGTGGCTATCATGCACTGATCACGTGACTGCGCATGCACTGATGATGTGGATGATCATACACTGATCACCTGAGTGATGATGCACTGATCACGTGGATATCATGCACTGGTCAGGTGGCTATCATGCCCTGATCACGTGGCTGATCTTACACTGATCAAGTGACTGATCATGCACTGATCACCTGCCTCTCATGCACTGATCATGTGGCTTTCATGCACTGACCACGTGCTGAACATACACTGGTCTCGTGACGGCACATGCACTGATCATGTGGCTGATCATACACTGACCACGTGACTGATCATGCACCGATCACGTGGCTATCATGCACTGATCACGTGGCTGATAATACACTGATAACTTGACTGATCATGCACTGATTAGGTGGCTAACATGCACTGATCACATGGCTATCGTGTACTGATTACGTGGCTGATCATACACTGCTCACATGACTAATCATGCACTGATCACATGGCTATCATACACTGATGATGTGCATCAGGAGGCAATATTCAAAGAGCTAAACAGGCACGAATCACGCAATCAGCAGGCAATAATCCTGGACTTCAGCTGTGATGAAGCATGCTGCTCAGCTGGCAATAATCAAGCAGCTGAGCAGGCAGGAATCACACGGCTCAGCTGACAATTGTCAAGCGGATGAGCAGGCAGGAATCACTCAGCTGAGCTAGCAATAATCAAGCAGATGAGCACACAGGTATCACGCAGCTCAGCTGGCAATTGTCAAGCAGATGAACAGGCATGAATCACAAAGCTCAGCTGGCAATTATCAAGCAGATGAGAAGCCAGGAATCACGCAGCTCAGCTGGCAATTATCAAGCTGATGAGCAGGCAGGAGTCACGCAGCTCAGCTGGCAATTATCAAGCAAATGAGCAGGCAGGAATCCCGAAGCTCAGCTGGCAATTGTCAAGCACATGAGCAGACAGGAAACACGCAGCTCAGCAGCTCCTGATTACGTGACTGAGCATGCACTGTTCACGTGGCTATCATGCACGGATTACGTGACTGATCATGCACTGATCACCTGGCTATCATCCATTGATCACATGTCTGTGCATGCCCTGATCACGTGGATGGTCAGGTACTGCTCACATGCCTTATCATGCACTGATCACATGCCTGATCATGCACTGATCACGTGGCTGTCATGCACTGATCACGTGACTGATCATGCACTGATCTCATAGCTATCATGCACTGATCACGTGACTGTGCATGCACTGTCACGTGACTGATTGTGAACTGATCACGTGGATATCATGCACTGATAACGTGTCTGGTCATAAACTGATCACGTAACTGATGATGCACTGATGACATGGCTATCATCCACTGATCACATGTCTGCGCATGCACTGATCACGTGGATGGTCAGGTACTGATCACGTGGCTTATCATGCACTGATCACGTGCCTATCATGCCCTGATCACAAGACTGATCATGCACTGAGCACTTCGCTATCATACAATTATCATGTAACTTGCCATGCAATGATCACGTGGTTGATCATAAACTGACCACATGACAGATCTTGCACTGATCACGTGACTGTGCATGCACTGATAACGTGACTGATCGTGAAGTGATCATGTGGCTATCATGCACTGATGACGTGGCTGATCATACACTCATCACGAAAATTATCATGCGCTGATCACTTGGCTATCATGCACTGATCACTTGGCTGAACATGCACTGACCACGTGACTGATCATGCACTGATCACGTGGCTGATCATGCACTAATCACGTGGCTGATCGTACACTGATCACGTGATGGATCATGCACTGATCACGTCGCTGTCATGCATTGATCACGTGACTGCACATGCATTGATCACGTGGCTGATCATACACTGATCACGGGACTGATCATGCGCTGATCACGTGGCTATCATTCACTGATCACGTCACTGCGGATGCACAGGTCACGGGACTGATCATGCCCTGATCACCTGGCTATCATGCACTGATCCGGTGGCTATCATGCCCTGATCATGTGGCTGATCATACACTGATCACGTGACTGATCATGCACTGATCAGGTGACTGATCATGCACGGATCACGTGGCTATCATGCACTGATGATATGCCTCAGGAGGCAACAATCAAGGAGCTGAGCCGGCAGCAATCACACAAGCAGCAGGCAGTTGTCAATCAGCTGAGCAGACAGGAATCATGCAGCTCAGTAGGCGCTGATCACGTGACTCAGCATGCACCGTTCACCTGGCTGATCATACACTGATCACGTGCCTGATCATGCACTGATCATTTGACTGATCATGCACTGATAAAGTTCCTGATCATGCACTGACCAGGTGACTAATCATACACTGATCACGAGGCTATCATGCACTGATCACGTGACTGCGCATGCACTGATGATGTGGATGATCATACACTGATCACCTGAGTGATGATGCACTGATCACGTGGATATCATGCACTGGTCAGGTGGCTATCATGCCCTGATCACGTGGCTGATCTTACACTGATCAAGTGACTGATCATGCACTGATCACCTGCCTCTCATGCACTGATCATGTGGCTTTCATGCACTGACCACGTGGCTGAACATACACTGGTCTCGTGACGGCACATGCACTGATCATGTGGCTGATCATACACTGACCACGTGACTGATCATGCACCGATCACGTGGCTATCATGCACTGATCACGTGGCTGATCATGCACTGATCACGTGGCTGATAATACACTGATAACTTGACTGATCATGCACTGATTAGGTGGCTAACATGCACTGATCACATGGCTATCGTGTACTGATTACGTGGCTGATCATACACTGCTCACATGACTAATCATGCACTGATCACATGGCTATCATACACTGATGATGTGCATCAGGAGGCAATATTCAAAGAGCTAAACAGGCACGAATCACGCAATCAGCAGGCAATAATCCTGGACTTCAGCTGTGATGAAGCATGCTGCTCAGCTGGCAATAATTAAGCAGCTGAGCATGCAGGAATCACACGGCTCAGCTGACAATTGTCAAGCGGATGAGCAGGCAGGAATCACTCAGCTGAGCTAGCAATAATCAAGCAGATGAGCACACAGGTATCACGCAGCTCAGCTGGCAATTGTCAAGCAGATGAACAGGCATGAATCACAAAGCTCAGCTGGCAATTATCAAGCAGATGAGAAGCCAGGAATCACGCAGCTCAGCTGGCAATTATCAAGCTGATGAGCAGGCAGGAGTCACGCAGCTCAGCTGGCAATTATCAAGCAAATGAGCAGGCAGGAATCCCGAAGCTCAGCTGGCAATTGTCAAGCACATGAGCAGACAGGAAACACGCAGCTCAGCAGCTCCTGATTACGTGACTGAGCATGCACTGTTCACGTGGCTATCATGCACTGATTACGTGACTGATCATGCACTGATCACCTGGCTATCATCCATTGATCACATGTCTGTGCATGCCCTGATGACCTGGATGGTCAGGTACTGCTCTCATGCCTTATCATGCACTGATCACATGCCTGATCATGCACTGATTACGTGGCTGTCATGCACAGATCACGTGACTGATCATGCACTGATCTCATACCTATCATGCACGGATCACGTGACTGTGTATGCACTGTCACGTGACTGATTGTGAACAGATCACCTGGATATCATGCACTGATGACGTGGCTGATCATAAACTGATCAGGTAACTGATGATGCACTGATGACGTGGCTATCATCCACTGATCACATGTCTGCGCATGCACTGATCACGTGGCTGATCTAGCACTAATCACGTGGCTGATCATACACTGATCACGTGACTGATAATGCACTGATCACGTGACTGATCATGCACTGATCACCTGGCTATTATGCACTGATCAGGTAACTGATCAAGCACTGATCACTTCGATATCATCGACTTATCACATGACTGTGCATGCACTGATCTCGTGGCTATAATGCACTGATTTCGTGACTGATCATGCACTGATCACGTGGCTATCATCCGCTGATCACATGTCTGCGCATGCCCTGATCACGTGGATGGTCAGGTACTGATCACGTGGCTTATCATGCACTGATCACGTGACTGATCATGCACTGATTAGGTGGCTCTCATGCACTGATCACGATGCTATGATGCACTGATCACGTGGCTGATCATGAACTGATCCCATGTCTATCATGCAGTGATCACGTGGCTATCCTTCACTGATCACGTGATTGATCATGCACTGATGCCGTGACTATCATTCCCTGAATACCTCACTGCGCATGCACTGAAAATGTGGATGATCATACAGTGATCATGTGACAGATCATGCACAGATCACGTGACTGATCATGCACTGTTCAGGTGGCTAACATGCACTGATCAGGTGGCTAACATGCACTGATCACATGGCTATCATGCACTGATTACGTGGTTGATCATGCACTGATCACGTGGCTATCAAGTACAGATCACGTGGCTGATCAAGAACTGATCAGGTGACTGTGCATGCAGTGATATCGTGTCTGAATGGCCCTGATCACATGACTGCCCATGCACTGACCACGGGGATGATCATACACGGATCACCTGACTGATCATGAACACATCACGGGACTGATCATGCACTGATGACGTGGATATCATACACTGATCACATGGCAGATCATGCACTGATAAAGTGACTGATCATGCACTGATCACGTGGCTTATCATGCACAGATCACGTGGCTGATCATGCACTGATCACGTGGCTGATAATACACTGATAACTTGACTGATCATGCACTGATTAGGTGGCTAACATGCACTGATCACATGGCTATCGTGTACTGATCACGTGGCTGATCGTACACTTATCACGTGACTGACCATGCACTGATCACTTGTCTATCATTCCCTGAACACGTCACTTCGCATGCACTGAAAATGTGGATGATCATACAGTGATCATGTGACAGATCATGCACAGATAACGTGACTGATCATGCACTGATCACTTCGCTATCATGCACTTATCACGTAACTGGGCATGCAATGTTCATGTGGTTGATCATACATTGATCACGTGTCAGATCTTGCACTGATCATGTGACTGTGCATGCACTGTTCACGGGTCTGATCGTGAACTGCTCAGTGGCTATCATGCTCTGATACGTGGCTGATCATACACTGATCACGTAACTTATCATGCCCTTATCACGTGTCTAATCATGCACTGATCACATGGGATGGTGTGGTTCTGATCACGTAGCTGATCATGCCCTGATCACGTGGCTGATTATGCACTAATCACGTGGCTGATCATACACTGATCACGTGACTGATCATGCACTGATCATGTGACTGATCATGCACTGATCAACGTGGCTATCATGCACTGATCACGAGACTGTTCATGCACTGAGCACTTCGCTATCATACACTTATCATGTAACTTGCCATGCAATGATTACGTGGTTGATCATAAACTGACCACATGACAGATCTTGCACTGATCACGTGACTGTGCATGCACTGATAACGTGACTGATCGTGAGGTGATCATGTGACTATCATGCAGTGATCACGTGGCTTATCATGCACTGATCACGTGGCCTGATCATGCACTGATCACGTGACTGATCATGCACTGATTAGGTGGCTCTCATGCACTGATCACGAGACTGTTCATGCACTGAGCACTTCGCTCTCATACACTTATCATGTAACTTGCCATGCAATGATCACGTGGTTGATTCATAACTGACCACATGACAGATCTTGCACTGATTCACGTGGACTGTGCATGCACCTGATAACGTGACTGATCGTGAGGTGATCATGTGACTATCATGCAGTGATCACGTGGCTGATCATACACTCCTCACGAAAATTATCATGCGATGATCACTTGGCTATCATGCACTGAACACTTGGCTGAAACATGCACTGATCACGTGACTGATCTTGCATGATCACGTGGCTGATCATGCACTGATCACGTGACTGATCATGCACTGATCACGTGACTGCACATGCATTGATCACGTGGCTGATCATACACTGTTCACGGGACTGATCATGCGCTGATTCACGTGGCTGTCATTCACTGATCAGGTCACTGCCAATGCACAGTTCACGGGACTGATCATGCACTGATCACCTGGCTATCATGCACTGATCCGGTGGCTAACATGCCCTGATCATGTGGCTGATCATACACTGATCACCGTGACTGATAATGCACTGATCAGCTGACTGATCACGCACTGATCATGTGGCTATCATGCACTGAATGATGTGCCTCAGGAGGCAACAATCAAAGAGCTGAGCCGGCAGCAAATCACAAGCAGCAGGCACTTGTCAATCAGCTGAGCAGACAGGAATCATGCAGCTCAGTAGGCGCTGATCACGTGACTCAGCATGCACCGTTTCACGTGGCTGATCATACACTGATCACGTGCCTGATCATTCACTGATCATTTGGGCTGATCATGCACTGATCATTTGACTGATCATGCACTGATAAAGTTCCTGATCATGCACTGACCAGGTGACTAATCATACACTGATCACGTGGCTATCATGCACTGATCACGTGACTGCACATGCACTGATGATGTGGATGATCATACACTGATCACCTGAGTGATGATGCACTGATCACCTGGATATCATGCACTGGTCAGGTGGCTATCATGCCCTGATCACGTGGCTGATCTTACACTGATCAAGTGACTGATCATGCACTGATCACCTGCCTCTCATGCACTGATCATGTGGCTTTCATGCACTGACCACGTGGCTGAACATACACTGGTCTCGTGACGGCACATGCACTGATCATGTGGCTGATCATACACTGACCACGTGACTGATCATGCACCGATCACGTGGCTATCATGCACTGATCACGTGGCTGATCATGCAATGATCACGTGGCTGATCATGCACTGATCACGTGGCTGATACACTGATAACTTGACTGATCATGCACTGATTAGGTGGCTAACATGCACTGATCACATGGCTTCGTGTACTGATTACGTGGCTGATCATACACTGCTCACATGACTAATCATGCACTGATCACATGGCTATCATACACTGATTGATGTGCATCAGGAGGCAATATTCAAAGAGCTAAACAGGCACGAATCACGCAATCAGCAGGCAATAATCCTGGACTTCAGCTGTGATGAAGCATGCTGCTCAGCTGGCCATAATTAAGCAGCTGAGCAGGCAGAAATCACACGGCTCATCTGACAATTGTCAAGCGGATGAGCAGGCAGGATCACTCAGCTGAGCTAGCAATAATCAAGCAGATGAGCACACAGGTATCACGCAGCTCAGCTGGCAATTGTCAAGCAGAATGAACAGGCATGTATCACGCAGCTCAGCTGGCAATTGTCAAGCAGATGAACAGGCATGAATCACAAAGCTCAGCTGGCAATTATCAAAGCAGATGAGAAGCCAGGAATCACGCAGCTCAGCTGGCAATTATCAAGCTGATGAGCAGGCAGGAGTCACGCAGCTCAGCTGGCAATTATCAAGCAAATGAGCAGGCAGGAATCCCGAAGCTCAGCTGGCAATTGTCAAGCACATGAGCAGACAGGAAACACGCCGCTCAGCAGCTCCTGATTACGTGACTGAGCATGCACTGTTCACGTGGCTATCATGCACGGATTACGTGACTGATCATTGCACTGATCACCTGGCTATCATCCATTGATCACATGTCTGTGCATGCCCTGATCACGTGGATGGTCGGTACTGGCCTCACATGCCTTAGTCATGCACTGATCACATGCCTGACTCATGCACTGATCACGTGGCTGTCATGCACTGATCACGTGACTGATCATGCACCTGATCCTCTATAGCTCATCATGGCACTGTATCACGTGGACTGTGGCATGCACTGTCACGTGACTGATTGTGAACTGATCACGTGGATATCATGCACCTGATGACGTGGCGATCATAAACTGATCACGGTGAACTGATGATGCACTGATGACGTGGCTATCATCCGCTGATCACATGTCTGCGCATGCACTGATCACCGTGGCTGATCTAGCACTAATCACGTGGCTGATCATTACTGATCACGTGACTGATAATGCACTGATCACGTGACTGATCATGCACTGATCACCTGGCTATTATGCACTCATCAGGAACTGATCAAGCCACTGATCACTTCGCTATCATCCACTTATCACATGGACTGTGCATGCACTGATCTCGTGGCTATAATGCACTGATTTCGTGCCTGATCATGCACTGATCACTTGGCTATCATGCTCTGATCACGTGGCTGATCATACACTGATCACGTAACTTATCATGCCCTTATCACGTGTCTATCATGCACTGATCACATGGATGGTTGTGGTTCTGATCACGTAGCTGAATTCATGCCTGATCACGTGGCTGATTATGCACTAATCACGTGGCTGATCATACACTGATCACGTGATTGATCATGCACTGATCATGTGACTGATCATGCACTGATCACAGGGCTATCTATGCGACTGATCACGAGACTGTTCATGCACTGAGCACTTCCCTATCATACACTTAATCATGTAAACTTGCCATAGCAATGATTACGTGGTTGATCATAAAACTGACCACATGACAGACTTGCACATGATCACGTGACTGTGCATGCACTGATAACGTGACTGACGGAGGGTGTCATGTGACTATCATGCACTGATCACGTGGCTGATCATACACTCCTCACGAAATTATCATGCACTGATCACCTGGTATTATGCACTGATCAGGAACTGATCAAGCCACTGAATCACTTCGCTATCATCCACTTATCACATGACTGTCATGCACTGATCTCGTGCTAAATGCACTGATTTCGTGCCTGATCATGCACTGATCACTTGGCTATCGTGCTCTGATCACGTGGCTGATCATGTACTGATCACATGGCTTATCATGCCCTGATCACGTGGCTATCATGCTATGATCACGTGGCTGATCGTACACTTATCACGTGACTGACCATGCACTGATCACGTGTCTATCATTCCCTGAACACATCACTGCGCATGCACTGAAAATGTGGATGATCATACAGTGATCATGTGACAGATCATGCACAGATAACGTGACTGATCATGCACTGATCACTTCGCTATCATGCACTTATCACGTAACTGGGCTTGCAATGATCATGTAGTTGACAATACATTGATCACGTGTCAGATCTTGCACTGATCATGTGACTGTGCAGGCACTGTTCACGGGTCTGATCGTGAACTGCTCACGTGGCTATCATGCCCTGATCATGTGTCTGATCATACACTGATCACGTGACTGATAATGCACTGATCAGCTGACTGATCACGCACTGATCACGTGGCTATCATGCACTGATGAAGTGCCTCAGGAGGCAACAATCAAAGAGCTGAGCCGGCAGCAATCACACAAGCAGCAGGCAGTTGTCAATCAGCTGAGCAGACAGGAATCATGCAGCTCAGTAGGCGCTGATCACTGTGACTCAGCATGCACCGTTCACGTGGCTGAATCATACACTGATCACGTGCCTGATCATGCACTGATCATTTGGCTGATCATGCACTGATCATTTGACTGATCATGCACTGATAAAGTTCCTGATCATGCACTGACCAGGTGACTAATCATACACTGATCACCGTGGCTATCATGCACTGATCACGTGACTGCGCATGCACTGATGATGTGGATGATCATACACTGATCACCTGAGTGATGATGCACTGATACGTGGATATCATGCACTGGTCAGGGTGGCTATCATGCCCTGATCACGTGGCTGATCTTACACTGATCAAGTGAACTGATCATGCACTGATCACCTGCCTCTCATGCACTGATCATGGTGGCTTTCATGCACTGACCACGTGCTGAACATACACTGGTCTCGTGACGGCACATTGCACTGATCATGTGGCTGATCATACACTGACCACGTGACTGATCATGCACCGATCACGTGGCTATCATGCACTGATCACGTGGCTGATAATACACTGATAACTTGACTGATCATGCACTGATTAGGTGGCTAACATGCACTGATCACATGGCTATCGTGTACTGATTACGTGGCTGATCATACACTGCTCACATGACTAATCATTGCACTGGATCACATGGCTATCATACACTGATGATGTGCATCAGGAGCAATATTCAAAGAGCTAAACAGGCACGAATCACGCAATCAGCAGGCAATAATCCTGGACTTCAGCTGTGATGAAGCATGCTGCTCAGCTGGCAATAATCAAGCAGCTGAGCAGGCAGGAAATCACACGGCTCAGCTGACAATTGTCAAGCGATGAGCAGGCAGGAATCACTCAGCTGAGCTAGCAATAATCAAGCAGATGAGCACACAGGTATCACGCAGCTCAGCTGGCAATTGTCAAGCAGATGAACAGGCATGAAATCACAAAAGCTCAGCTGGCAATTATCAAGCAAGATGAGAAGCCAGGAATCACGCAGCTCAGCTGGCAATTATCAAGCTGATGAGCAGGCAGGAGTCACGCAGCTCAGCTGGCAATTATCAAGCAAATGAGCAGGCAGGAATCCCGAAGCTCAGCTGGCAATTGTCAAGCACATGAGCAGACAGGAAACACGCAGCTCAGCAGCTCCTGATTACGTGACTGAGCATGCACTGTTCAACGTGGCTATCATGCACGGATTACGTGACTGATCATGCACTGATCACCTGGTATCATCCATTGATCACATGTCTGTGCATGCCCTGATCACGTGGATGGTCAGGTACTGCTCACATGCCCTTATCATGCACTGATCACATGCCTGATCATGCACTGATCACGTGGCTGTCATGCACTGATCACGTGACTGATCATGCACTGATCTCATAGCTATCATGCACTGATCACGTGACTGGTGCATGCACTGTCACGTGACTGATTGTGAACTGATCACGTGGATATCATGCACTGATAACGTGCTGGTCATAAACTGATCACGTAACTGATGATGCACTGATGACATGGCTATCATCCACTGATCACATGTCTGCGCATGCACTGATCACGTGGATGGTCAGGTACTGATCACGTGGCTTATCATGCACTGATCACGTGCCTATCATGCCCTGATCACAAAGACTGATCATGCACTGAGCACTTCGCTATCATACAATTATCATGTAACTTGCCATGCAATGATCACGTGGTTGATCATAAACTGACCACATGACAGATCTTGCACTGATCACGTGACTGTGCATGCACTGATAACGTGACTGATCGTGAAGTGATCATGTGGCTATCATGCACTGATGACGTGGCTGATCATACACTCATCACGAAAATTATCATGCGCTGATCACTTGGCTATCATGCACTGATCACTTGGCTGAACATGCACTGACCACGTGACTGATCATGCACTGATCACGTGGCTGATCATGCACTAATCACGTGGCTGATCGTACACTGATCACGTGATGGATCATGCACTGATCACGTCGCTGTCATGCATTGATCACGTGACTGCACATGCATTGATCACGTGGCTGATCATACACTGATCACGGGACTGATCATGCGCTGATCACGTGGCTATCATTCACTGATCACGTCACTGCGGATGCACAGGTCACGGGACTGATCATGCCCTGATCACATGGCTATCATGCACTGATCCGGTGGCTATCATGCCTGATCATGTGGCTGATCATACACTGATCACGTGACTGATCATGCACTGATCAGGTGACTGATCATGCACGGATCACGTGGCTATCATGCACTGATGATATGCCTCAGGAGGCAACAATCAAGGAGCTGAGCCGGCAGCAATCACACAAGCAGCAGGCAGTTGTCAATCAGCTGAGCAGACAGGAATCATGCAGCTCAGTAGGCGCTGATCACGTGACTCAGCATGCACCGTTCACCTGGCTGATCATACACTGATCACGTGCCTGATCATGCACTGATCATTTGACTGATCATGCACTGATAAAGTTCCTGATCATGCACTGACCAGGTGACTAATCATACACTGATCACGAGCTATCATGCACTGATCACGTGACTGCGCATGCACTGATGATGTGGATGATCATACACTGATCACCTGAGTGATGATGCACTGATCACGTGGATATCATGCACTGGTCAGGTGGCTATCATTCCCTGATCACGTGGCTGATTTACACTGATCAAGTGACTGATCATGCACTGATCACCTGCCTATCATGCACTGATCATGTGGCTTTCATGCACTGACCACGTGGCTGAACATACACTGGTCTCGTGACGGCACATGCACTGATCATGTGGCTGATCATACACTGACCACGTGACTGATCATTGACCGATCACGTGCTATATGCACTGATTCATGCGATCATGCACTGATCACGTGGCTGATAATACACTGATAACTTGACTGATCATGCACTGATTAGGTGGCTAACATGCACTGATCACATGGCTATCGTGTACTGATTACGTGGGCTGATATACACTGCTCACATGACTAATCATGCACTGATCACATGGCTATCATACACTGATGATGTGCATCAGGAGGCAATATTTCAAAGAGCTAAACAGGCACGAATCACGCATCAGCAGGGCAATAATCCTGGACTTCAGCTGTGATGAAGCATGCTGCTCAGCTGGCAATAATCAAGCAGCTGAGCAGGCAGGAATCACACGGCTCAGCTGACAATTGTCAAGCGGATGAGCAGGCAGGAATCACTTCAGCTAGCTAGCAATAATCAAGCAGATGAGCACACAGGTATCACGCAGCTCAGCTGGCAATTGTCAAGCAGATGAACAGGCCATGAATCACAAGCTCAGCTGGCAATTATCAAGCAGATGAGAAGCCAGGAATCAACGCAGCTCAGCTGGCAATTATCAAGCTGATGAGCAGGCAGGAGTCACGCAGCTCAGCTGGCAAATTATCAAGCAAATGAGCAGGCAGGAATCCCGAAGCTCAGCTGGCAATTGTCAAGCACATGAGCAGACAGGAAACACGCAGCTCAGAGCTCCTGATTACGTGACTGAGCATGCACTGTTCACGTGGCTATCAGCCACGGGATTACGTGACTGATCATGCACTGATCACCTGGCTATCATCCATTGATCACATGTCTGTGCATGCCCTGATCACGTGGATGGTCAGGTACTGCTCACATGCCTTATCATGCACTGATCACATGCCTGATCATGCACTGATCACGTGGCTGTCATGCACTGATCACGTGACTGATCATGCACTGATCTCATAGCTATCATGCACTGATCACGTGACTGTGCATGCACTGTCACGTGACTGATTGTGAACTGATCACGTGGATATCATGCACTGATGACGTGGCTGATCATAAACTGATCACGTAACTGATGATGCACTGATGACGTGGCTATCATCCACTGATCACATGTCTGCGCATGCACTGATCACGTGGCTGATCTAGCACTAATCACGTGGCTGATCATATACTGATCACGTGACTGATAATGCACTGATCACGTGACTGATCATGCACTGATACCCTGGCTATTATGCACTCATCAGGAACTGATCAAGCACTGATCACTTCGCTATCATCCACTTATCACATGACTGTGCATGCACTGATCTCGTGGCTATAATGCACTGATTTTCGTGCCTGATCATGCACTGATCACTTGGCTATCATGCTCTGATCACGTGGCTGATCATACACTGATCACGTAACTTATCATGCCCTTATCACGTGTCTATCATGCACTGATCACATGGATGGTGTGGTTCTGATCACGTAGCTGATCATGCCCTGATCACGTGGCTGATTATGCACTAATCACGTGGCTGATCATACACTGATCACGTGATTGATCATGCACTGATCATGTGACTGATCATGCACTGATCACGTGGCTATCATGCACTGATCACGAGACTGTTCATGCACTGAGCACTTCGCTATCATACACTTATCATGTAACTTGCCATGCAATGATTACGTGGTTGATCATAAACTGACCACATGACAGATCTTGCACTGATCACGTGACTGTGCATGCACTGATAACGTGACTGATCGTGAGGGATCATGTGACTATCATGCACTGATCACGTGGCTGATCATACACTCCTCACGAAAATTATCATGCACTGATCACCTGGCTATTATGCACTGATCAGGAACTGATCAAGCACTGATCACTTCGCTATCATCCACTTATCACATGACTGTGCATGCACTGATCTCGTGGCTATAATGCACTGATTTCGTGCCTGATCATGCACTGATCACTTGGCTATCGTGCTCTGATCACGTGGCTGATCATGTACTGATCACATGGCTATCATGCCCTGATCACGTGGCTATCATGCTATGATCACGTGGCTGATCGTACACTTATCACGTGACTGACCATGCACTGATCACGTGTCTATCATTCCCTGAACACATCACTGCGCATGCACTGAAAATGTGGATGATCATACAGTGATCATGTGACAGATCATGCACAGATAACGTGACTGATCATGCACTGATCACTTCGCTATCATGCACTTATCACGTAACTGGGCTTGCAATGATCATGTAGTTGACAATACATTGATCACGTGTCAGATCTTGCACTGATCATGTGACTGTGCAGGCACTGTTCACGGGTCTGATCGTGAACTGCTCACGTGGCTATCATGCCCTGATCATGTGTCTGATCATACACTGATCACGTGACTGATCATGCACTGATCAGCTGACTGATCACGCACTGATCACGTGGCTATCATGCACTGATGAAGTGCCTCAGGAGGCAACAATCAAAGAGCTGAGCCGGCAGCAATCACACAAGCAGCAGGCAGTTGTCAATCAGCTGAGCAGACAGGAATCATGCAGCTCAGTAGGCGCTGATCACGTGACTCAGCATGCACCGTTCACCTGGCTGATCATACACTGATCACGTGCCTGATCATGCACTGATCATTTGGCTGATCATGCACTGATCATTTGACTGATCATGCACTGATAAAGTTCCTGATCATGCACTGACCAGGTGACTAATCATACACTGATCACGTGGCTATCATGCACTGATCACGTGACTGCGCATGCACTGATGATGTGGATGATCATACACTGATCACCTGAGTGATGATGCACTGATCACGTGGATATCATGCACTGGTCAGGTGGCTATCATGCCCTGATCACGTGGCTGATCTTACACTGATCAAGTGACTGATCATGCACTGATCACCTGCCTCTCATGCACTGATCATGTGGCTTTCATGCACTGACCACGTGCTGAACATACACTGGTCTCGTGACGGCACATGCACTGATCATGTGGCTGATCATACACTGACCACGTGACTGATCATGCACCGATCACGTGGCTATCATGCACTGATCACGTGGCTGATAATACACTGATAACTTGACTGATCATGCACTGATTAGGTGGCTAACATGCACTGATCACATGGCTATCGTGTACTGATTACGTGGCTGATCATACACTGCTCACATGACTAATCATGCACTGAT
>NW_020191571.1:0-10674 GCF_002263795.3 Bos taurus
CCCGAGATGAGGGCCTTCGTTCCCCCATGCCTAGAACGCAATCCCCGATCCTCTCTCCAAACGCTCAGGAGGCTTGACTGCCCTTTATTCCACTCAGTGAGCTCCAAGAGATACCCGTCGCGACTCGAGAGTAGAGCGGGGTTATGCTCCACTCGAGTGAATGCCTGTCTCCCGGGTGCCTCTGGAATGCAATCCGAGATCCCTGTCGACCCTGAGAGGAACATTGGCTTCTGGAAACAAGCCTAATGAGGTCTATTGGCCTGCAGCACCCGAGAGCAATCCCAGCTTTCCTTCGCAACTCCAATGGACGATTGGACTTCCCTGGCCAACACAAGAGGCATCCTGAATCCCCGTCGTAACTCGAGAATCCCACCGTAACTCGAGAAAAACCACGTGGTTCCCGTCATCGCAAGACGAAGCCCTTTCCCGCACAGCGTCTCAGGAGAAGTCCCACGTTAAGAATTGGAGGTCGAAAACGGTACTTGGCACCCTTGATGCGACCCACAAAGTTCCCCAACATACCGGTCTCCCTGGAAAGGAGCACCGAGGTTTTTGGCACCACTTCCTCTGAGCCCCTTCTACCCTCCTGCTCTGGACAGGAGGGTCGACTCCCCTGCTTTGTCTGGAAGGGTTTGCCGACCTTCCGGATGAGGCCGGTCTCACGACGAAATTCCAGACGTGGCCTCATGGGTGGTTCCACATTCCGAAGGACCCCGATATCCAGTCCCCTCTCGATAAGAACCCAATGCCCAGACACTTCTTCGAACTCCACCCTGTGAATGAAGTCAACACGAAGGGGCAGTGATCCGCGAGCATCGTACGGAAAAAACCCCAGGTACCAAATACAGTTCGCCAAGTGGCCTCTCACCCAGTGAACACCTCCAGAGGCTAGCGGAGTTCCATGCCTCAACCCAAGACCAGGCCTGACTCTCCTGTCCCAGTCTGCAGGGACCCTGCGATCGGAGTCTGAAATCACAGGAACACTGAGGTTCCTGCCTGAACTGGAGATGAGTTGAGCCGTAGAGGGTGCGTCCCTGCCGCTTTAGCGCGTAGACTACGTCCATGGCAGTGACCGTCTTGCGCTTGGCGTGCTCTGTGTAGGTGACCGCGTCCCGAATAACATTCTCCAGAAACACCTTCACACGCCTCGGGTCTCCTCGTAAATGAGGCCGGAAATGCGTTTGACTCCCCCACGCCGAGCAAGGCGCCGAATGGCGGGCTTGGTGATGCCTTGGATGTTATCTCTCAAGACTTTGCGGTGGCGCTTGGCACCACCCTTGCCTAAGCCTTTGCCGCCTTTTCCTCTTCCAGACATGACTGAGCTGGTCAGAAAACCTCTGATACAGAAAGGGCTGCTTTCCCCAGATATACAAGAGCAGCGGACCTGACTGAAAACCGAAAGCCGCGGGCGGGAAGAGGTCCCAATTGTCCCCGCCAACTCGACTGTCCGTCATTTCTGCGGTTTCCGTATCCTCCTCCACCGTTTCCACTGAACCAAACCCAATGGTGTCCCGAGAGGCCCCGCCCACCTCCAGTTTACCTGACTTCTCAGAGCCACCATGAGACGCCCCCAAGTCACCAGCACTAGTCCAGGGAACCAGGGTTTCCTGCCTCAACCGGAAAAAGTCCTCGAGAGACCTTCTTCAACACGTCTCGAGGCCAGATTCCCCTACCATGACTCAAGAGCAATGACGCGCTCCCCCTCGCCACTAGCATGGAGACCCGACTTCCCTGGCCCCCACCAGAGGCTCACTGACCTCGCCGTTGTACCTCATGAGAAACTGCACACTGGGGCCTCCGCTCGAGAAAAACCACGTGGCTCCCCCGTCATCGCGACGATGAGGGCTTCGCCTCTGCCCTGCCATGGCCTAGGAGGAACAATCTCGTCGGACCTCTCTCCAACGCCTCGGACGGCTTGAAGCTCCCTTTAGTCCACCCAGTGAAGCTCTCAATGAGGATACCCGTCGGCGAACTCGAGATGCAGAGGGGAGTTCTTATGCTTACCACTCGAGATGAATGCCTGTCTCCCGGGTGCGTCTGGAATGCCAACCCCGAGATCCCCGGTCGCCCATGGAGAAGGAACACTGGCTTCTGGACACAAGCCTAGATGAGGTCTATTGGCCTGCAGTCACTCGAGAGCAATCCCCAGCTTTCCTTCGCAACTCGAATGGAAGATGGACGTCCCTGGGCCAACACAAGAGGCATCCTGAATTCCCCGTCGTAACTCGAGAATCCCGCCGCAACTCGAGAAAAACCACGTGGTTCCCCCGTCATCGAAAGATGAAGCCCTTTCCCGCTAACAGCGTCTCAGCAGAAGTCCCACGTTAAGAGTTGGAGGTCCATACGGTACTTGGCACCCTTGATGCGACCACAAAGTTCCGGGACATACCGGTCTCCCTCGAGAGGAACACCGAGGTTTTCCAGCACCACTTCCTCCGAGCCGCTTCTACCCTCCTGATCTCGATAGGAGGGTCGACTCCTCTGCTTTGTCTGCAATTGGGTTGCCGACCATCCGGTCGCACCTCAGGATGAGGCCCGGTCTCACGACGAAATTCCAGACGTGGCCTCGTGGGTGGTTCCACATTCCGAAGGACCCGCGATTTCCCCGGTCCCCTCTTGATATGAACCCGATGCCCGGACACCACTTCGAACTCCACCCTGTGAATGAAGTCAACACGAAGGGGCAGTGACTCACCCGAGCATCTTCCGGAAAACTCCCAGGTTCCATATACAGCTCGACAAGTGGCGTCTCACCCCCTGAACACCTCGAGAGGCTAGGGAAGTTCCGTGCCTCAACCCAAGACCAGGCCTTGACTCTCCTGTCCCATAGTCTGCAGGGGACCCTGCGTTCGGCGTCTGAAATCACAGGAACCCTGAGGTTCCTGCCTCACCTGGAGATGAGGCCCTCTTCCAATGCACAAACCCCAATGGAGTCCCGAGAGGCCCCTCCCACCCTCCAGAGTTTCCCCTGACTTCTCAGAAGCACCGTGAGAAGGCTCCCTGAAGTCACCTGCACAAGTCGAGGGAAACCGAGGGTTTCCTGCCGCCACCCGAGAAAGACCTCGAGAGTCCTTCTTCAACGCGTCTCGAGGCCCGATTCCCCTACCATGACTCGAGAGCAATGACCCGCACCCCCTCGCCACTCGCATGGAGACCCGACTTCCCTGGTGCCCCACGATAGGCTCACTGAGCTTTGGCGTCGTACCTCGTGAGAAGCCCCACACTGGGGCCACCGCTCGAGAAAAACCCCCGAAAGTCCCCCGTCATCCCGAGATGAGGGCCTTCGTTTCCCCCATGTCCTAGAGCGCAATCCCGATTCCACTTTCCCAAACTCCACAGGAGGAATGGCTTCCTTTTAGACCACTCTGTGGGCTCCAACAAATACCCGGTCACTGCTCCAGAGGAGAATGGAGGATTTGCTTCCACTCGCGAACAGGCATGACTCCCTGGGTCAGTCTGGAATGCAACCTCGAGATCTGTGTCGCCCTGGAGAGGAACACTGGCTTCTGGACACAAGCCTAGATGAGGTCTATTTGCCCTGCAGTCACTCGAGAGCAATCCCCAGCTTTCCTTCGCAACTCGAATGGAAGATTGGACTTCCCTGGGCCAACACAAGAGGCATCCTGAATTGCGCCGGTAACTCGAGAATCCCGCCGCAACTCGAGAAAAACCACGTGGTTCCCCCGTCATTGCAGATGAAATCCCTTCCCGCTACAGCGTCTCAGGACAGTCCCACGTTAAGAAATTGAGGTCGAAAAGGTACTTGGGGCACGCTTGATGCGACCCACAAAGTTCCGGGACATACCGGTCTCCCCGAGAGGAACACCGAGGTTTTCCGGCACCACTTCCTCTGAGCCCCTTCTACCCTCTTGATCTCGACAGGAGGTCGACTCCTCTGCTTTGTCTGGAAGGGTTGCCGACCTTCCGGTTGCACCTCAGGATGAGGCCGGTCTCACGACGAAATTCACAGACGTGGCCTCGTGGGTAGTTTCCACATTCCGAAGGACTGTGATTTCCCGGTCCCCTCTTGATTGAACCCGATGCCCGCACACCTCTGCGAACTCCACCCTGTGAATGAAGTCAACACGAAAGGGCAGTGACTCGCCCATGCATCGTCCAGAAAAAACCCCAGGTTCCAAATACAGCTCGACAACTGGCCTTCACCACCGTGAACACCTCAGAGGCAAGCGGAGTTCCATGCCTCAACCCAAGATGAGGCCTGACTCTCCTGTCCCAGTCTGCCCAGGACCTGCCATCGGAGTCTGAAATCAGAGGAACCCTGAGGTTCCTGCCTCAACTGGAGATGAGGCCTCTTGCCAATGCACCAAACCCAGTAGAGTCCCGAGAGGCCCTCCCACCTCCAGTTTCCCTGACTTCTCAGAGCCACCATGAGCAGCCTCCTGAGGTCACCTGCACAAGTCGAAGGAACCCATGCTTCCCTGCCTCAACCCGAGCAAGACCTCGAGAGACCTTCTTCAACACATCTCAAGGCCAGATTCCCTCACCATGACTCAAGACCAATGACGAGCTCCCCCTCGCCACTCGCATGGAGATCCCTTCCCTGGCGCCCCACCAGAGGCTCACTGACCTCGCCATCGTACCTCGTGAGAAACCGCACACTGGGGCCGCCGCTCGAGAAAAACCCGGATACTCGCCCGCATCGCGAGACGAGGGCCTTCGTCTCCTGCATGGCCTACAGACCAATCTCGTGAGCCTCTCTCCAAACGCCTCAGGAGGCTTGACTCCTTTAGTCCACTCAGTGAGATCCAAGAGATACCCGTCGCGACTCGAGAGCAGATCGGGGTTCATTGCTTCCATCGAGATGAATGCCTGTCTCCCCGGGTGGGTCTGAATGCAACCCCGAGATCCCTGTCGACCCTGGAAGGAACGTTGACTTCTGGACACAAGCCTAGATGAGGTCTATTTGCCCTGCAGTCACTCGAAGCAATCCCCAGCTTTCCTTCGCAACTCGAATGGAAGATTGGACTTCCCTGGGCCAACACAAGAGGCATCCTGAATTCCCCGTCGTAACTCGAGAATCCGCCGCAACTCGAGAAAAACCACGTGGTTCCCCAGTCATCGCAAGATGAAACCCTTTCCCGCTACAGCATCTCAGGAGAAGTCCCACGTTAAGAATTGGAGGTCCATACGGTACTTGGCACCCTTGATGCGACCCACAAAGTTCCCTCAACATACCGGTCTCCCTGGAATGGAGCACCGAGGTTTTCCGGGCACCACTTCCTCTGAGCCCTTCTACCCTCCTGCTCTGGACAGGAGGGTCGACTCCCCCTGCATTTGTCTGGAAGGGGTGGCTGACCTTCCGGTCGCTCCTCAGGATAATGCCGGTCTCACGATCAAATTCCAGACGCGGCCTCGTGGGTGGTTCACATTCCGAAGAACCCCGATTTCCAGGTCCCGTATTGTTAAGAACCCGATGCCCGGACACCTCTTCGAACTCCCCCCTGTGAATGAAGTCAACATGAAAGGGGGCAGTGACTCCCCCGTGCATCGTCCCGAAAAAAACCCCTGGTTTTCCAATACAACTCGACAAGTGGCCTCTCACCCCGTGAACACCTGGAGAGGCAAGCCGAATCCATGCCTCAAACCGAGGACGAGGCTTGACTCTCCTGTCCCAAGTCTGCAGGGATCTTGCGTTCGGAGTCTGAAATCAGAGGAAGCCTGAGGTTCCTGCCTCAACTGGAGATGAGGCCCTCTTCCAACTGCACCAACCCCAGTGGAGTCCCGAGAGGCCCCTCCCACCTCCACAGTTTCCCCTGACTTCTCAGAGGCACCATGAGAAGCTCCCTGAGGTCACCTGCACAAGTCGAGGGAACCGAGGGTTTCCTGCCGCCACCCGAGAAAGACCTCGAGAGACCTTCTTCACAACATCTCAAGGCCAGTTTCCCCTATCATGACTCAAGTGCAATGACGCGATCCCCCTCGCCACTTGCTGGAGACCCGACTTCCCTGGTGCCCCAAGAGAGGCTCACTGAGCTTGGCGTGGTACCTCGTGAGAACCCCACACTGCGGCTGCCGCTCGAGAAAAACCCCGAGACTCCTCCGTCATCCCGAGATGAGGGCATTCCTTTTCCCCCATGGCCTAGAGCGCAATCCCGATTCCTCTCTCCAAACTCCACAGGAGGAGTGGCTACGTTTAGGCCACTCTGTGTGCTCCAACAAATACCCGTCACTACTACAGAGGAGAATGGAGGTCTTTGCTTACACTCGAGACTAGGCCTGACTCCCTGGGTGAGTCTAGAATGCAACCCCGAGATCTGTGTCGCCCCTGGGAGAGGAACATTGGCTTCTGGACACCAGCCTAGATGAGGTCTATTTGCCCCGCAGTCACTCGCGAGCATCCCCAGCTTTCCTTCGAAAACTCGAATGGAACATTGGACTTCCCTGGGCCAACAAAAGAGGCATCTGAATTCCCAGTCGTAACTCGAGAATCGCGTGACAACTCCAGAAAAACCACGTGGTTCCCCCGTCATCGTAAGATGAAGCCCTTTCCCGCCTCAGCGTCTCAGGAGAAGTCCCACGTTAAGAATTGGAGGTCCAAACGGTACTTGGCATCCTTGATGCAACTCACAAAGTTCCCCGACATACTGGTTTCCCTCGAGACGAACACCGAGGTTTTCTGGCACCACTTACTCTGAGCCCTTCTACCCTCCTGATCTCCACAGGAGGTCGAATCCCCTGCTTCTCTGAAGGGTTTTCCCGACCTTGCCGGTCCGCAACTCAGGATGAGGCCGGTCTCACGACGAATTCCAGACGTGGCCTCGTGGGTGGTTCCATATTCCGAAGGACCCCGATTTCCAGGTCCCCTCTTCGATAAGAACCCGATGCCGTACACCTCTTCGAACTCCACCCTGTGAATGAAGTCAACACGAAGGGGCAGTGACTCCCCCGTGCATCATCCGGAAAAACCCCAGGTTCCAAATACAACTCGACAAGTGTCCTCTCACCCCGTGAACACCTCCAGAGGCTAGCGGAGTTCCATGCCTCAACCCAAGACCAGGCCTGACTCTCCTGTCCCAAGTCTGCAGGACCCTGTGTTCGGAGTCTGAAATCACAGGAACCCTGAGGTTCCTGCCTCACCTGGAGATGAGGCCCTCTTCCAATGCACCAACCCCAGTGGAGTCCCGAGAGGCCCCTCCCACCTCCACAGGTTCCCTGACTTCTCAGAGGCACCATGAGAAACTCCCTGAGGTCACCTGCACAAGTCGAGGGAACCGAGGGTTTCCTGCCTCAACCCGAGAAAGATATGGAGAGAACTTCTTCAACGCGTCTCGAGGCCCGATTCCCCTACCATGACTCGAGAGCAATGACGCCGCTCCCCTCGCCACTGGCATGGAGACCCGACTTCCCTGGCGCCCCCACCAGAGGCTCACTGACCTCGCCATCGTACCTCGTGAGAAACCACACACTGGGGCCGCCGCTCGAGAAGAACCCCACGACTCCCCCGTCATCCGAGATGAGGGCCTTCGTTTCCCCCATGGCCTAGAACGCAATCCCGATTCCTCTCTCCAAACGCCTCAGTAGGCTTGACTGCTTTATTCCACTCAGTGAGCTCCAAGAGATACCCGTCGCGACTCAGGAGAGTAAGAGCGGGGTTCTATGCTTCCCACTCGAGTGAATGCCTGTCTCCCCGGGTGCCTCTGGAATGCCAATCCCGAGATCCCTGTCGACCCTGGAGAGGAACATTGGCTTCTGGAAACAAGCCTAATGAGGTTCTATTGGCCCTGCAGTCACCTCGAGAGCATATCCCACAGCTTTCCTTCGCACTCCAATGGACGATTGACTTCCCTGGGCCACACAAGAGGCCATCCTGAATTTCCCCGTCGGTAACTCGAGAATCCCACCACAACTCGAGAAAAACCACGTGGGTTCCCCCCGTCATCGCAAGACGAAGCCCTTTCCCGCTACAGCGTCTCAGGAGAAGTCCCACGTTAAGAATTGGAGGTCGAAACGGTACTTGGCACCCTTGATGCGACCCACAAAGTTCCCCAACATACCGGTCTCCCTGGAAAGGAGCACCGAGGTTTTCTGGCACCACTTCCTCTGAGCCCCTTCTACCCTCCTGCTCTGGACAGGAGGGTCGACTCCCCTGCTTTGTCTGGAAGGGTTTGCCGACCTTCCGGATGAGGCCGGTCTCACGACGAAATTCCAGACGTGGCCTCATGGGTGGTTCCACATTCCGAAGGACCCCGATATCCAGTCCCCTCTCGATAAGAACCCAATGCCCAGACACTTCTTCGAACTCCACCCTGTGAATGAAGTCAACACGAAGGGGCAGTGATCCGCCGAGCATCGTACGGAAAAACCCCAGGTACCAAATACAGTTCGCCAAGTGGCCTCTCACCCAGTGAACACCTCCAGAGGCTAGCGGAGTTCCATGCCTCAACCCAAGACCAGGCCTGACTCTCCTGTCCCAAGTCTGCAGGGACCCTGCGATCGGAGTCTGAAATCACAGGAACCCTGAGGTTCCTGCCTGAACTGGAGATGAGTTGAGCCGTAGAGGGTGCGTCCCTGCCGCTTTAGCGCGTAGACTACGTCCATGGCAGTGACCGTCTTGTGCTTGGCGTGCTCTGTGTAGGTGACCGCGTCCCGAATAACATTCTCCAGAAACACCTTCAACACGCCTCGGGTCTCCTCATAAATGAGGCCGGAAATGCGTTTGACTCCCCCACGCCGAGCAAGGCGCCGAATGGCGGGCTTGGTGATGCCTTGGATGTTATCTCTCAAGACTTTGCGGTGGCTTGGCACCACCCTTGCCTAAGCCTTTGCCGCCTTTTCCTCTTCCAGACATGACTGAGCTGGTCAGAAAACCTCTGATACAGAAAGGGCTGCTTTCCCCCAGATATACAAGAGCAGCGGACCTGACTGAAAACCGAAAGCGCGCGGGCGGGAAGAGGTCCCAATTGTCCCCGCCAACTCGACTGTCCGTCATTTCTGCGGTTTCCGTATCCTCCTCCACCGTCTTCCACTGAACCAAACCCAATGGTGTCCCGAGAGGCCCCGCCCACCTCCAGTTTACCTGACTTCTCAGAGCCACCATGAGACGCCCCCAGAGGTCACCAGCACTAGTCCAGGGAACCCAGGGTTTCCTGCCTCAACCGGAAAAAGTCCTCGAGAGACCTTCTTCAACACGTCTCGAGGCCAGATTCCCCTACCATGACTCAAGAGCAATGACGCGCTCCCCCTCGCCACTAGCATGGAGACCCGACTTCCCTGGCGCCCCACCAGAGGCTCACTGACCTCGCCGTTGTACCTCATGAGAAACTGCACACTGGGGCCTCCGCTCGAGAAAAACCACGGGACTCCCCCGTCATCGCGAGATGAGGGCCTTCGTCTCCTGCATGGCCTAGAGGCCAATCTCGCGACCTCTCTCCAAACGCCTCAGGAGGCTTGACTCCCTTTAGTCCACCCAGTGAGCTCCAAGAGATACCCGTCGCGACTCGAGAGCAGAGCGGAGTTCTTTGCTTCCACTCGAGATGAATGCCTGTCTCCCCGGGTGCGTCTGGAATGCAACCCCGAGATCCCGGTCGCCCATGGAGAGGAACACTGGCTTCTGGACACAAGCCTAGATGAGGTCTATTGGCCCTGCAGTCACTCGAGAGCAATCCCCAGCTTTCCTTCGCAACTCGCATGGAAGATTGGACGTCCCTGGGCCAACACAAGAGGCATCCTGAATTCCCCGTCGTAACTCGAGAATCCCGCCGCAACTCGAGAAAAACCACGTGGTTCCCCCGTCATCGAAAGATGAAGCCCTTTCCCGCTACAGCGTCTCAGCAGAAGTCCCACGTTAAGAGTTGGAGGTCCATACGGTACTTGGCACCCTTGATGCGACCCACAAAGTTCCGGGACATACCGGTCTCCCTCGAGAGGAACACCGAGGTTTTCCAGCACCACTTCCTCCGAGCCGCTTCTACCCTCCTGATCTCGATAGGAGGGTCGACTCCTCTGCTTTGTCTGCAATGGGTTGCCGACCATCCGGTCGCACCTCAGGATGAGGCCGGTCTCACGACGAAATTCCAGACGTGGCCTCGTGGGTGGTTCCACATTCCGAAGGACCGCGATTTCCCGGTCCCCTCTTGATATGAACCCGATGCCCGGACACCACTTCGAACTCCACCCTGTGAATGAAGTCAACACGAAGGGGCAGTGACTCACCCGAGCATCTTCCGGAAAAACTCCCAGGTTCCATATACAGCTCGACAAGTGGCGTCTCACCCCCTGAACACCTCGAGAGGCTAGGGAAGTTCCATGCCTCAACCCAAGACCAGGCCTGACTCTCCTGTCCCAAGTCTGCAGGGACCCTGCGTTCGGAGTCTGAAATCACAGGAACCCTGAGGTTCCTGCCTCACCTGGAGATGAGGCCCTCTTCCAATGCACAAACCCCAATGGAGTCCCGAGAGGCCCCTCCCACCTCCAGAGTTTCCCTGACTTCTCAGAAGCACCGTGAGAAGCTCCCTGAAGTCACCTGCACAAGTCGAGGGAACCGAGGGTTTCCTGCCGCCACCCGAGAAAGACCTCGAGAGTCCTTCTTCAACGCGTCTCGAGGCCCGATTCCCCTACCATGACTCGAGAGCAATGACCCGCACCCCCTCGCCACTCGCATGGAGACCCGACTTCCCTGGTGCCCCACGATAGGCTCACTGAGCTTGGCGTCGT
>NW_020191572.1:0-20758 GCF_002263795.3 Bos taurus
CTGAAACATGCACTTTATCACGTGACTGATCATGCAGTGTTCTCGTGACTGATCACGCACTGTCTACGTGGCTTATCATGCACTGATTCGTGGCTGATCATACACTCATCACATAGCTATCATGCAATGATCACGTGGTGATCATACGCTGATCACATGACTGATCATGCACTGATCACGTGCCTGATCAAGCACTAATCACGTGCCTGATCATGCACTTATCACGTGACTGATCATGCACTGTTCTCGTGACTGATCATGCACTGATCACGTGGCTGATCATGCACTGATCACGTATCTGATCCATACACTGGTCACGTGGCTGATCGTGCACTAATCACGTTGTGGATCATGCACTGATCACGTGACTGTGCATGCACTGATCACGTGCCTGATTATAAACTGATCACATGGCTGATCATGCACTAAACCACGTTGTGTGTCATACACTTATCACGTGCTGATCATGCACTGATCACGTGGCTGATCATGCACTGATCACGTGATTATCATGTACTGATCACGTGGCTATCATGCACTTATCACGTGGCTGATATGCACTGATCACGTTGGCTTAATCATGCACTAATCACGTTGTGGATCATGCACTGATCACGTGGCTGATCATGCACTGATCACATGACCTATCATGCATCTGATCTCGTGCCTGATCATGCACTGATCAGTGGCTTATCATGCACTGCTCATGAGACTGAGCATGCACTGAATCACATGACCTATCATGCACTGATCTCGTGCCTGATGCATGCACTGATCACGTGACTGATCATGCACTGTCCATGTGACTGAGCATGCACCTGATCATGTAGCTATCATGCATTCATTAAATTTGTCTATCATGAGCTGAACACATCGCTGATCATACACTGATCACGTGGACTGCACATACACTGATTCCCTTGCTGATCAAACGGTGATCACGTGGCTGATCATGCACTGATTACGTGGCTGATCATGCACTGATCACGTAGCTATCATGCACTGATCACATGGCTATCATGCACTGATCCCATGGCAGAATCATGCAGTGATCACGTGGCTATCATTCACTGATCACGTGTCTATAATGCACTGACACGTGGCTGATCATACAATGATCACGTGACTGTGATTGCACTAATCACGTGGCTGCACATGCACTGATGACGTAATTGTAGGCAATGATCAACGTGGCTATCATGCACTGAACCCGGGGCTGATCATGGACTCCTTCATGTGACTCATCATGCACTGATCACGTGGCTGATCATGCACTGTTAACGAAGCAGATCATACACTGCTCATGTGGACTGTGCCATGCACTGATCACATGGCTGATCATGCACTGATCACGTGGCTGATCATACACTGATCACGTGGCTGATAATGCACTAATCACGTTGCGTTATTATGCACTCATCACGTGGCTTGATCATGCACTAATCATGTGGCTAAACATACATTGATCACGTACTAACCATGCACTGATCACTTGGCAATCTTGCACTGATCACGTGGCTGATCATGCACTGATCATGAAGCTATCATGCACTGATCACATGAAGGCGCATGAACTGATCCCGTGGATATCATACACTGATTAAGTGACAGATCATGCACTAATCTTTTGACTGATCATGCACTGATCACGTGGCTATCATGCACTGATCACATGAAGGTGCATGAACTGATCCCCTGGATATCATACACTGATCAAGTGACAGATTATGCACTAATCACGTGACTGATCATGCACTGATCACGTGGCAATCATGCACTGATCACGTGGCTGATCATGCACTAATCACGTTGTTTTACCATGCACTGATCAGGTGGCTATCATGCACTGATCACATGGCTGATCATACACTGATCACGTGACTGCGCATGCACTGATCACGAGACAGATCATGCACTGATCACGTGGCTATCATGCCACTGTTCACGTGTTTATCAATGTACTGATCAAGTGACTGATTATGCACTGATAGCGTAGCTGTCAGGAACTGATTTCATGACTTCGCCTGCCATGATCACGTGACTGATCATGCATTGATTACATGGCTGATCATGCACTGGTCACGTGGCTGATCATGCACTGATCAGTGGCTGATCATGCATTGATCACGTGACTGATTATGCACTGATTGGGTAGTTGTCATGCACTGATCACATGACTGCACATGCCATGATCACGTGACTGGTCATGCACTGATCACGTTGCGAATCATGCACTGATCACATGACGGCGCATGAACTGATCACGTGGATATTATACAGCTGATCAAGTGACAGATTATGCACTAATCACGTGACTGTTCATGCACTGATCCCGTGGCTATCATGCACTAATCGCATGGGTGATCATGCACTGATCTCAAGACTGATCATGCACTGGTCACGTGGCTATCATGCACTGATCACCTGGCTGATCATACACTGATCACGTGACTGTGCATGCACTGATCACATGGCTGATCATGCACTGATCACGTGGCTGATAATGTGCTGATCACGTGGGCTAATCATGCACTGATCATGTGGCTGATCATGCACTGATCACGTGGCTGATCATGCATTGATCACGTGACTGATTATGCACTGATTGGGTAGCTGTCATGCACTGATCACATGACTGCACATACCATGATCACGTGACTGGTCATGCACTGATCACGTGGCTGATCATGCCACAGCTCATGTGACTGAGCATGCACTGATCATGTAACTAATCATGCATTGATCATTCTCTATCATGCACTGAACAAATGGCTGATCATACCACTGATCCACGTGACTGGCACATACACTGAGCACTTGGCTGATTCATACAGTCATCACTTGGCTGATCATGCACTGGTTACGTGGCTGATCATGCACTGATCACGTAGCTATCATGCACTGATCACATGGCTATCATGCACTGATCCCATGGCAGATCATGCAGTGATCACGTGGCTATCATTCACTGATCACGTGTTCTATCATGCACTGACACTGGCTGATCATACAATGATCACGTGACTGTGCATGCACTAATCACGTGGCTGCACATGCACTGATGAATGTAATTGTAGGCAATGATCACGTGGCTATCATGCACTGATCCCGTGGCTGATCATGGACTTCTCATGTGACTGAGCATTAATTAATCACGTAGCTATCATGCATTGATCATTTGTTTATCATGCACTGAACACGTGGCTGATCATACACTGATCACGTGACTGTGCATGCACTGATCACATGGCTGATCATGCAATGATCACGTGGCCGATCATGCGCTGATCACGTGGCTAATCATGCACTAATCACTTTGCTTACCATGCACTGATCAGGTGGCTATCATGCACTGATCACGTGGCTGATCATACACTGATCACGTGACTGCGCATGCACTGATCACGTGACAGATCATGCACTGATCATGTGGCTATCATGCACTGATCACGTGGCTATCATACACTGATCACGTGACTGCGCATGCACTGATCACATGGCTGATCATGCACTGATCACGTGGCTGATCATGCATTGATCACGTGACTGATTATGCACTGATTGGGTAGCTGTCATGCACTGATCACATGACTGCACATGCCATGATCACGTGACTGATCATGCACTGATCACGTTGCGTATCATGCACTGATCATATGACGGCGCATGAACTGATCACATGGATATTATACACTGATCAAGTGACAGATCATGCACTAATCACGTGATTGATCATGCACTGATCCCGTGGCTATCATGCACTGATCACATGGCTGATCATGCACTGATCACGTGGCTGATAATGCGCTGATCACGTGGCTAATCATGCACTAATCACGTGCTTACCATGCACTGATCAGGTGCCTATCATGCACTAATCACGTGGCTGATCATACACTGATCACGTGACTGGGCATGCACTGATCATGTGACTGAGCATGCAGTGATCATGTAGCTATCATGCATTGATCAATTGTCTATCATGCACTGAACACATGGCTGATCATACACTGATCACGTGACTGCCCATACACTGAGCACTTGGCTGATCATATAGTGATCACGTGGCTGATCATGCACTGATTACGTGGCTGATCATGCACTGATCACGTAGCTATCATGCACTGATAACATGGCTATCATGCACTGATCCCAAGGCAGGTCATGCAGTGATCACGTGGCTATCATTCACTGATCCCGTGTCTATCATGCACTGACACGTGGCTGATCATACAATGATCACGTGACTGTTCATGCACTAATCACCTGACTGCACATGCACTGATGATGTGTATGTAGGCAATGATCACGTGGCTATCATGCACTGATCCCATGGCTAATCATGCACTGATCACGTGGCTGCTCATGCACTAATCACGTTGTGGATCATGCACTGATCACGTGGCTGATCATACACTGATCACGTGGCTGATCATGCACTGATCACGTGGCTGATCATGCACTGCTCATGTGACTGAGCATGCACTGATCACATGACATATCATGCACTGATCTCGTGCCTGATCATGCACTGATCACGTGACTGATCATGCACTGTCCATGTGACTGAGCATGCACTGATCATGTAGCTATCATGCATTCATTAATTGTCTATCATGAGCTGAACACATCGCTGATCATACACTGATCACGTGACTGCACATACACTGATTCCTTGCCTGATCAAACGGTGATCACGTGGCTGATCATGCACTGATTACGTGGCTGATCATGCACTGATCACGTAGCTATCATGCACTGATCACATTGCTATCATGCACTGATCCCATGGCAGATCATGCAGTGATCACGTGGCTATCATTCACTGATCACGTGTCTATAATGCACTGACACGTGGCTGATCATACAATGATCACGTGACTGTGATTGCACTAATCACGTGGCTGCACATGCACTGATGACGTAATTGTAGGCAATGATCACGTGGCTATCATGCACTGAACCCGGGGGCTGATCATGGACTCCTCATGTGACTCATCATGCACTGATCACGTGGCTGATCATGCACTGTTAACGAAGCTGATCATACACTGCTCATGTGACTGTGCATGCACTGATCACATGGCTGATCATGCACTGATCACGTGGCTGATCATACACTGATCACGTGGCTGATAATGCACTAATCACGTTGCGTATTATGCACTCATCACATGGCTGATCATGCACTAATAATGTGGCTAAACATACATTGATCACGTAACTAACCATGCACTGATCACTTGGCAATCTTGCACTGATCACGTGGCTGATCATGCACTATCATGAAGCTATCATGCACTGATCACATGAAGGCGCATGAACTGATCCCGCGGATATCATACACTGATTAAGTGACAGATCATGCACTAATCTTTTGACTGATCATGCACTGATCACGTGGCTATCATGCACTGATCACATGAAGGTGCATGAACTGATCCCGTGGATATCATACACTGATCAAGTGACAGATTATGCACTAATCACGTGACTGATCATGCACTGATCACGTGGCAATCATGCACTGATCACGTGGCTGATCATGCACTAATCACGTTGCTTACCATGCACTGATCAGGTGGCTATCATGCACTGATCACATTGCTGCTCATACACTGATCACGTGAGTGCCCATGCACTGATCACGAGACAGATCATGCACTGATCACGTGGCTATCATGCACTGTTCACGTGTTTATCATGTGCTGATCAAGTGACTGATTATGCACTGATTGCGTCGCTGTCATGCACTGATTACATGACTTCGCCTGCCATGATCACGTGACTGATCATGCACTGATCACATGGCTGATCATGCATTGATCACGTGACTGATTATGCACTGATTGGGTAGCTGTCATGCACTCATCACATGACTGCACATGCCATGATCACGTGACTGATCATGCACTGATCACGTTGCGAATCATGCACTGATCACATGACGGCGCATGAACTGATCACGTGGATATTATACACTGATCAAGTGACAGATTATGCACTAATCACGTGACTGTTCATGCACTGATCCCGTGGCTATCATGCACTAATCGCATGGGTGATCATGCACTGATCTCAAGACTGATCATGCACTGGTCACGTGGCTATCATGCACTGATCACCTGGCTGATCATACACTGATCACGTAACTGATCATGTACTGATCACGAAGCTGATCATACACTGATCACGTGACTGTGCATGCACTGATCACATGGCTGATCATGCACTGATCACGTGGCTGATAATGTGCTGATCTTGTGGCTAATCATGCACTGATCATGTGGCTGATCATGCACTGATCACGTGGCTGATCATGCATTGATCACGTGACTGATTATGCACTGATTGGGTAGCTGTCATGCACTGATCACATGACTGCACATACCATGATCACGTGACTGGTCATGCACTGATCACGTGGCTGATCATGCACAGTTCATGTGACTGAGCATGCACTGATCATGTAACTATCATGCATTGATCAATTGTCTATCATGCACTGAACACATGGCTGATCATACACTGATCACGTGACTGCACATACACTGAGCACTTGGCTGATCATACAGTCATCACTTGGCTGATCATGCACTGATTACGTGGCTGATCATGCACTGATCACGTAGCTATCATGCACTGATCACATGGCTATCATGCACTGATCCCATGGCAGATCATGCAGTGATCACGTGGCTATCATTCACTGATCACGTGTCTATCATGCACTGACACTGGCTGATCATGCAATGATCACGTGACTGTGCATGCACTAATCACGTGGCTGCACATGCACTGATGAACGTAATTTTAGGCAATGATCACGTGGCTATCATGCACTGATCCCGTGGCTGATCATGGACTTCTCATGTGACTGAGCATTAATTAATCACGTAGCTATCATGCATTGATCATTTGTTTATCATGCACTGAACACGTGGCTGATCATACACTGATCACGTGACTGTGCATGCACTGATCACATGGCTGATCATGCAATGATCACGTGGCCGATCATGCGCTGATCACGTGGCTAATCATGCACTAATCACTTTGCTTACCATGCACTGATCAGGTGGCTATCATGCACTGATCACGTGGCTGATCATACACTGATCACGTGACTGCGCATGCACTGATCACGTGACAGATCATGCACTGATCATGTGGCTATCATGCACTGATCACGTGGCTATCATACACTGATCACCTGACTGCGCATGAACTGAAGAGGTACCTGTTCATGCACTGTTCACGTGGCTATCATGCACTGATCATGTGGCTGATCATGCATTGATCAAGTGACTGTTTATGCACTGATTGCGTAGCTGTCATGCACTGATCACATGACTGCACATGCCATGATCACGTGACTGATCATGCACTGATCACGTTGCGTATCATGCACTGATCACATGACAGCGCATGAACTGATCACGTGGATATTATACACTGATCAAGTGACAGATCATGCATTAATCTCGTGACTGATCATGCACTGATCCCGTGGCTATCATGCACTGATCGCATGGGTGATCATGCACTGATCTCGAGACTGATCATGCACTGATCACCTGGCTGATTATACACTGATCACGTGACTGTGCATGCACTGATCACATGGCTGATCATGCATTGTTCACGTGGCTGAAAATGCGCTTATCACGTGGCTAATCATGCACTAATCACGTGCTTACCATGCACTGATCAGGTGCCTATCATGCACTAATCACGTGGCTGATCATACACTGATCACGTGACTGCGCATGCACTGATCACCTGACAGATCATGCACTGATCACTTGGCTATCATGCACTGATCAAGTGACTGATTATGCACTGATTGCGTAGCTGTCATGCACTGATTACATGACTTCGCATGCCATGATCACGTGACTGATCATGCACTGATCACATGGCTGATCATGCACTGATCACGTGGCTGATCATGCGCTTATCACGTGGCTAATCATGCACTAATCACGTGCTTACCATGCACTGATCAGGTGCCTATCATGCACTAATCACGTGGCTGATCATACACTGATCACGTGACTGCGCATGCACAGATCACCTGACAGGTCATGCACTGATCACGTGGCTATCATGCACTGTTCACATGTCTCTCATGCACTGATTAAGTGACTGATTATGCACTGATAGCGTAGCTGTCATGCACTGATTACATGACTTCGCATGCCATGATCACGTGACTGATCATGCACTGATTACATGGCTGATCATGCACTGATCACGTGGCTGATCATGCATTGATCACGTGACTGATTATGCACTGATTGGGTAGTTGTCATGCACTGATCACATGACTGCACATGCCATGATCACATGACTGATCATGCACTGATCACGTTGCATATCATGCACTGATCACATGACGGCGCATGAACTGATCACGTGGATATTATACACTGATCAAGTGACAGATCATGCACTAATCACGTGACTGATCATGCACTGATCCCGTGGCTATCATGCACTGATCGCATGGGTGATCATGCACTGATCTCGAGACTGATCATGCACTGGTCACGTGGCTATCATGCACTGATCACTTGGCTGATCATACACTGATCACGTGACTGATCATGCACTGATCACGAAGCTGATCATACACTGATCACGTGACTGTGCATGCACTGATCACATGGCAGATCATGCGCTGATCACGTGGCTAATCATGCACTAATCACGTGCTTACCATGCACTGATTAGGTGGCTATCATGCACTAATCACGTGGCTGATCATACACTGATCACGTGACTGCCCATGCACTGATCACCTGACAGATCATGCACTGATCACATGGCTATCATGCACTGTTCACGTGTCTATCATGCACTGATCAAGTGACAGATTATGCGCTGATTGCGCAGCTGTCATGCACTGATTACATGACTTCGCATGCCATGATCACGTGACTGATCATGCACTGATCACATGGCTGATCATGCACTGATCACGTGGCTGATCATGCACTGACCACGTGGCTGATTATGCATTGATCACGTGACTGATTATGCACTGATTGGGTAGCTGTCATGCACTCATCACATGACTGCACATGCCATGATCACGTGACTGATCATGCACTGATCACTTTGCGTATCATGCACTGATCACATGACGGCGCATGAACTGATCACGTGGATATTATACACTGATCAAGTGACAGATCATGCACTAATCTCGTGACTGATCATGCACTGATCCCATGGCTATCATGCACTGATCGCATGGGTCATCATGCACTGATCTCGAGACTGGTCATGTACTGGTCACGTGGCTATCATGCACTGATCACCTGGCTGATCATACACTGATCACGTGACTAATCACGCACTGATCACGGAGCTGATCATACACTGATCACGTGACTGATCATGCACTGATCACCTGGCTGATCATACACTGATCACATGGCTGATCATACACTGATCACTTGGCTGATAATGCGCTTATCACGTGGCTAAACATGCACTAATCACGTTGCTTACCATGCACTGATCAGGTGGCTATCATGCACTGAACACGTGGCTGATCATACACTGATCACGTGACTGCACATGCACTGATCACCTGACAGATCACGCACTGATCACGTGGCTATCATGCACTGATCACGTGGCTAATCATACATTGATCACGTAACTAATCATGCTCTGATCACGAAGTTGATCATACACTGATCACGTGATGGTGCATGCACGGATCACATGGCTGATCATGCACTGATCATGTGGCAGATCATGCACTGATTGCATGGCTGATCATCCCCTATGACGTCCCTGATCATGCACTGATCACGTGGCTGATCATACACTAATCACGTGGCTGATCATACACTAACCACGTGGCTGATCCCGCACTTATCACGTTGCCGATCATGCACTGATTACGTGGCTGATCATACACTGATGACGTCGCTGATCATGCCCTGATCACGTGGCTGATCATACACTAATCACGTGGCTGATAATACACTAATCACGTTGCTTATCATGCACTGATCACGTGGCTATCATGCACTGATCACGTGTCTATCATGCACTGAACACGTGGCTGATCATACACTGATCACGTGGCTGCCTATGCACAAATCACGTGACTGCACATTCACTCATCACGTAATTGAAGGCAATAATAACGTGGCTATCATGCACTGATCACGAAGCTGATTATACACTGATCACGTGACTGCACATGCACTGATCACGTGGCTGATCATACACGGATCACGTGGCTGATTATGCACTGATTACGTGGCTGATCATGCACTGGTCACGTGGCTATCATGCACTGATCACCTGGCTGTTCATACACTGATCACGTGACTGATCATGCACTGATCACGTGCCTGATCATGCACTGATGTCGTGACTGATCATGCACTGATCACGTGGCTGATCATGCACTGATCACGAAGCTGATTATACACTGATCACGTGACTGCATGCACTGATCACATGGCTGATCATGCACTGATCACGTGGCTGATCATGCACTGATCACGTTGTTATCATGCACTGATCACATGGCTATCATGCACTGAACACCAGGCTGATCATTCAGTGATCACGGGTCTGATCATGCACTGATTACGTGACTGATCATGCACTGATCACGTTGCGAATCATGCACTGATCACATGACGGCGCATGAACTGATCACGTGGGTATTATACACTGATCAAGTGACAGATTATGCACTAATCTCGTGACTGATCATGCACTGATCACATGGCTGATCATGCACTGATCACGTGTCTTATCATGCACTGATCACACGGCTGATCATGCACTGATCACGGTGCTGATCATGCACTGATCACGTGGCTAATCATGCACTAATCCCGTTGCTTACCATGCACTGATCAGGTGGCTATCATGCTCTGACCACGTGGCTGATCATACACTGATCACGTGACTGCACGTGCACTGATCACCTGACAGACCATGCACTGATCACGTGGCTATCATGCACTGTTCACGTGTCTATCATGCACTGATCACGTGACTGCGCATGAACTGAACACGTACCTGTTCATGCACTGTTTTCGTGGCTATCATGCACTGATTACATGACTTCGCATGCCATGATCACATGACTGATTATGCACTGATTGCGTAGCTGTCATGCACTGATCACATGACTTTGCATGCCATGATCACGTGACTGATCATGCACTGATCACGTGGCTCTCATGCACTGATCACGTGGCTAATCATACATTTATCACTTAACTAATCATGCACTGATCACGAAGTTGATCATACACTGATCACGTGGCTGATCATGCACTGATCATGTGGCAGATCATGCACTTTTCACATGGTTGATCATACACTAACCACGTGGCTGATCCTGCACTAATCACGTTGCGCATCATGCACTGATTACGTGGCTGATCATACACTGATGACGTCGCTGATCATGCACAGATCACGTGGCTGATCATACACTAATCACGTGGCTGATCATGGACTAATCACGTTGCTTATCATGCACTGATCACGTGGCTATCATGCACTGATCCCGTGTCTATCATGCACTGATCAAGTGACTGATTATGCGCTGATTGCGCAGCTGTCATGCACTGATTACATGACTTCGCATGCCATGATCACGTGACTGATCATGCACTGATCACATGGCTGATCATGCACTGATCACGTGGCTGATCATACACTGATCACGTGACTGCCCATTCACTAATCACGTGACTTCACATTCACTGATCACATAATTGAAGGCAATGATAACGTGGTTATCATGCACTGATCACGTGGCTGATCATGCACTGCTCATGTGAGTGAGCATACACTGATCACGTAGATATCATGCATTGATCACTTGTCTATCATGCACTGAACACATGGCTGATCATACACTGATCACGTGACTGCACATGAACTGATCACCTGGCTGATCATGAACTGATTACGTGGCTGATCACGCACTGATCACGTAGTTATAATGCACTGATCACATTGCTATAATGCACTGACCACCTGGCTGTTCATACAGTGATCATGTGGCTGATCATGCACTGATTACGTGGCTGATCATGCACTGATCTCGAGATTGATCATGCACTGGTAACTCGGCTATCATGCACTGATCACCTGGCTGATCATTCACTGATCACGTGACTGATCATGCACTGATCACGTGACTGATCATGCACTGATGTCGTGACTGATCATGCACTGATCACGTGGCTGATCATGCACTGATCACGTGGCAAACATGCACTGATCACGTGCCTGATCATGCACTGATAAGCTGGCTATCATGCACTGATCACGTGACTAATCATGCACTCTTCACGTGCCTGAAAATGCACTGATCACGTGGCTGATCATGCATTGATCATGAAGCTGATCATACACTGATCACGTGACTGTGCATGCACTGATAACGTGGCTGATCACGCACTGATCACGTGGTGATCATGCCCTGATCATGTGGTTGATCATACACTGATCCCGCGACTGATCATGCACTCTTCACGTGCCTGATTGTGCACTGATCACGTGGCTGATCATGCACCATCACGAAGCTGATCATACACTGATCATGTGACTGTGCATGCACTGATCACGTTGCTGATCATGCCCTGATCACCTGGTGATCATGCACTGATCACGTGGCTGATCATATACTGATCACGTGGCTGATCATGCACTGCTCATGTGACTGAGCATGCAGTGATCATGTAGCTATCATGCATTGATCAATTGTCTATCATGCACTGAACACATGGCTGATCATACACTGATCACGTGACTGCCCATACACTGAGCACTTGGCTGATCATATAGTGATCACGTGGCTGATCATGCACTGATTACATGGCTGATCATGCACTGATCACGTAGCTATCATGCACTGATCACATGGCTATCATGCACAGATCCCATGGCAGGTCATGCAGTGATCACGTGGCTATCATTCACTGACCACGTGTCTATCATGCACTGACACGTGGCTGATCATACAATGATCACGTGACTGTGCATGAACTAATCACCTGACTGCACATGCACTGATGATGTATATGTAGGCAATGATCACGTGGCTATCATGCACTGATCCCGTGGCTGATCATGGACTGCTCGTGTGACTGAGCATTAACTAATCACATATCTATCATGCATTGATCATTTGTTTATCATGCACTGAACACGTGGCTGATCCTAGATTGATCACATGACGGCACATGCAATGATCACGTGGCTGATCATGCACTGATCACGTGGCTGATCATGCACTGATCACGTGACTGATCATGCACTGATCCCATGGCTTCTCATGCACTGATCACATGACTGATCATGCAGTGGTCACGTGGCTATCATGCACTGATCACGTGGCTAATCATACAATGATCACCTGACTGATCATGCACTGATCACGTGACTTATCATGCACTGATCACGTGACTGATCATGCACTGATCACTTGAGTGGTCATGCACTGATCACGTGCCTGATAATGCTCTGATCACTAAGCTGATCATACACTGATCACATGACTGCGCATGCCATGAACACGTGACTGATTATGCAATGATCACGTGGCTATCATGCACTGATCACGTGGGTAATCATACATTGATCACGTAACTAATCATGCACTGATCACGAAGCTGATCACACACTGATCATGTGACTGTGCATGCACTGACCACCTGGCTGATCATGCACTAATCACGTGGTTAATCATACATTGATCACGTAACTGATCATGCACTGATCACATGACGGAGCATGAATTGATCAGGTGGATATGATACACTGATCAAGTGACAGATCATGAACTAATCACGTGATTGATCATGCATTGATCACCTGGCTATCATGAACTGATCACGTGGCTGATCATGCATTGATCTCGTGGCTGATCATGCACTGATTACATGGCTGATCATACACTGATCACGTGACTGATCACGCACTCTTCACGTGCCTGATGGTGCACTGATCACGTGGCTGATCATGGACTCATCACGAAGCTGATCATACACTGATCCCGTGACTGTGCATGCACTGATCACGTGGCTGATGATGCACTGATCAAGTGGTGATCATGCACTGATCACGTGGCTGATCATACACTGAACACGTGACTGATCATGCACTCTTCACCTGCCTGATCGTGCACTGATTACGTGGCTGAACATGGACTGATCACGAAGCTGATCATACTCTGATCACGTGACTGTGCATGCACTGATCACGTGGCTGATCATGCACTGATCACGTGGCTGATCATTCACTGATCACGTGGCTGATAATGCACTAATCACGTTGCGTATTATGCACTCATCACGTGGATGATCATGCACTGATCACGTGGCTGATCATGCACTAATCATGTGGCTAAACATACATTGATCACGTAACTAACCATGCACTGATCACTTGGCAATCTTGCACTGATCACGTGGCTGATCATGCACTGATCATGAAGCTATCATGCACTGATCACATGAAGGCGCATGAACTGATTCCGTGGATATCATAAACTGATCAAGTGACAGATCATGCACTGATCACGTGGCTGATCATGCACTGATAAGCTGGCTATCATACACTGATTATGTGACTAATCATGCACTCTTCACGTGCCTGATAATGCACTGATCACGTGGCTGATCATGCATTGATCATGAAGCTGATCATACACTGATCACGTGACTGTGCATGCACTGATAACGTGGCTGATCACGAACTGATCACGTGGTGATCATGCACTGATCACGTGGTTGATCATACTCTGATCTCTTGGCTGATCATGCACTCTTCACTTGCCTGATCGTGCACTGATCACGTGGCTGATCATGAACAATCACGAAGCTGATCATACACTGATCACGTGACTGTGCATGCACTGGTCCCGTGGCTCATCATGCCCTGATCACCTGGTGATCATGCACTGATCACGTGGCTGATCATACACTGATCACGTGGCTTATCATGCACTAATCATGTTGTGGATCATGCACTGATCACGTGGCTGTTCATACACTGATCACATGGCTGATCATGCACGGAGCACGTGGCTGATTATACACTGATCACATGACACCTCATGCACAGGTCACGTGCCTGATCATGCACTGATCACGTTGCTGATCATGCACTGCTCATGTGACTGAGCATGCACTGATCACGTAGCTATCATGCATTGATCACTTGTCTATCATGCACTGAACACATGGCTTACCATACACTGATCACGTAACTGCACATGCACTGATCACGTGGCTGATGATACAGTGATCACGTGGCTGATCATGCACTGATTACGTGGCTGATCATACACTCATCACGTAGCTATCATGCACTGATCACCTGGCTGATCATACGCTGATCACATGACTGATCATGCACTGATCACGTGCCTGATCAAGCACTAATCACGTGCCTGATCATGCACTAATCACGTGACTGATCATGCACTGTTCTCGTGACTGATCATGCACTGATCACGTGCCTGATCATGCACTTATCACGTGACTGATCATGCAGTGTTCTCGTGACTGATCATGCACTGATCACGTGGCTGATCATGCACTGATTACGTGGCTGATCATACACTCATCACGTAGCTATCATGCACTGATCACGTGGCTGATCATACGCTGATCACATGACTGATCATGCACTGATCACGTGGCTGATCATGCACTGATCACGTGGCTGATCATGCATTGATCACGTGACTGATTATGCACTGATTGGGTAGCTGTCATGCACTGATCACATGACTGCACATGCCATGATCACGTGACTGATCATGCACTGATCACGTTGCGTATCATGCACTGATCATATGACGGCGCATGAACTGATCACATGGATATTATACACTGATCAAGTGACAGATCATGCACTAATCACGTGACTGATCATGCACTGATCCCGTGGCTATCATGCACTGATCACATGGCTGATCATGCACTGATCACGTGGCTGATAATGCGCTGATCACGTGGCTAATCATGCACTAATCACGTGCTTACCATGCACTGATCAGGTGCCTATCATGCACTAATCACGTGGCTGATCATACACTGATCACGTGACTGCGCATGCACTGATCACCTGACAGATCATGCACTGATCACGTGGCTATCATGCACTGTTCACATGTCTCTCATGCACTGATCAAGTGACTGATTATGCACTGATAACGTAGCTGTCATGCACTGATTACATGACTTGGCATGCCATGATCACGTGACTGATCATGCACTGATTACATGGCTGATCATGCACGGTTCATGTGGCTGATCATGCACTGATCACGTGGCTGATCATGCATTGATCACGTGACTGATTATGCACTGATTGGGTAGTTGTCATGCACTGATCACATGACTGCACATGCCATGATCACATGACTGATCATGCACTGATCACGTTGCGTATCATGCACTGATCACATGACGGCACATGAACTGATCACGTGGATATTATACACTGATCAAGTGACAGATCATGCACTAATCACGTGACTGATCATGCACTGATCCCGTGGCTATCATGCACTGATCGCATGGGTGATCATGCACTGATCTCGAGACTGATCATGCACTGGTCACGTGGCTATCATGCACTGATCACTTGGCTGATCATACACTGATCACGTGACTGATCATGCACTGATCACGAAGCTGATCATACACTGATCACGTGACTGTGCATGCACTGATCACATGGCTGATCATGCACTGATCACGTGGCTGATAATGCGCTGATCACGTGGCTAATCATGCACTAATCACGTGCTTACCATGCACTGATTAGGTGGCTATTATGCACTAATCACGTGGCTGATCATACACTGATCACGTGACTGCGCATGCACTGATCACCTGACAGATGTTGCACTGATCACATGGCTAACATGCACTGTTCACGTGTCTATCATGCACTGATCAAGTGACTGATTATGCGCTGATTGCGCAGCTGTCATGCACTGATTACATGACTTCGCATGCCATGATCACGTGACTGATCATGCACTGATCACATGGCTGATCATGCACTGATCACGTGGCTGATCATGCACTGACCACGTGGCTGATTATGCATTGATCACGTGACTGATTATGCACTGATTGGGTAGCTGTCATGCACTCATCACATGACTGCACATGCCATGATCACGTGACTGATCATGCACTGATCACTTTGCGTATCATGCACTGATCACATGACGGCGCATGAACTGATCACGTGGATATTATACACTGATCAAGTGACAGATCATGCACTAATCTCGTGACTGATCATGCACTGATCCCATGGCTATCATGCACTGATCGCATGGGTGATCATGCACTGATCTCGAGACTGATCATGCACTGGTCACGTGGCTATCATGCACTGATCACTTGGCTGATCATACACTGATCACGTGACTGATCATGCACTGATCACGAAGCTGATCATACACTGATCACGTGACTGTGCATGCACTGATCACATGGCTGATCATGCACTGATCACGTGGCTGATAATGCGCTGATCACGTGGCTAATCATGCACTAATCACGTGCTTACCATGCACTGATTAGGTGGCTATCATGCACTAATCACGTGGCTGATCATACACTGATCACGTGACTGCGCATGCACTGATCACCTGACAGATCATGCACTGATCACATGGCTAACATGCACTGTTCACGTGTCTATCATGCACTGATCAAGTGACTGATTATGCGCTGATTGCGCAGCTGTCATGCACTGATTACATGACTTCGCATGCCATGATCACGTGACTGATCATGCACTGATCACATGGCTGATCATGCACTGATCACGTGGCTGATCATGCACTGACCACGTGGCTGATTATGCATTGATCACGTGACTGATTATGCACTGATTGGGTAGCTGTCATGCACTCATCACATGACTGCACATGCCATGATCACGTGACTGATCATGCACTGATCACTTTGCGTATCATGCACTGATCACATGACGGCCCATGAACTGATCACGTGGATATTATACACTGATCAAGTGACAGATCATGCACTAATCTCGTGACTGATCATGCACTGATCCCATGGCTATCATGCACTGATCGCATGGGTGATCATGCACTGATCTCGAGACTGGTCATGCACTGGTCACGTGGCTATCATGCACTGATCACCTGGCTGATCATACACTGATCACTTGACTAATCATGCACTGATCACGAAGCTGATCATACACTGATCACGTGACTGATCATGCACTGATCACCTGGCTGATCATACACTGATCACATGGCTGATCATACACTGATCACGTGGCTGATAATGCGCTTATCACATGGCTAATCATGCACTAATCACGTGCTTACCATGCACTGATCAGGTGCCTATCATGCACTAATCACGTGGCTGATCATACACTGATCACGTGACTGCGCATGCACTGATCACCTGACAGATCATGCACTGATCACATGGCTATCATGCACTGTTCACGTGTCTATCATGCACTGATCAAGTGACTGATTATGCGCTGATTGCGCAGCTGTCATGCACTGATTACATGACTTCGCATGCCATGATCACGTGACTGATCATGCACTGATCACATGGCTGATCATGCACTGATCACGTGGCTGATCATGCACTGACCACGTGGCTGATTATGCATTGATCACGTGACTGATTATGCACTGATTGGGTAGCTGTCATGCACTCATCACATGACTGCACATGCCATGATCACGTGACTGATCATGCACTGATCACTTTGCGTATCATGCACTGATCACATGACGGTGCATGAACTGATCACGTGGATATTATACACTGATCAAGTGACAGATCATGCAGTAATCTCGTGACTGATCATGCACTGATCCCATGGCTATCATGCACTGATCGCATGGGTGATCATGCACTGATCTCGAGACTGGTCATGCACTGGTCACGTGGCTATCATGCACTGATCACCTGGCTGATCATACACTGATCACGTGACTAATCATGCACTGATCACGAAGCTGATCATACACTGATCACGTGACTGATCATGCACTGATCACGTGGCTAATCATACATTGATCACGTAACTAATCATGCACTGATCACGTGGCTGATCATGCAGTGATCATGAAGCTATCATGCACTGATCACATGACAGCGCATGAACTGATCACGTGGATATCATACACTGATCAAGTGACAGATCATGCACTAATCACGTGAGTGATCATGCACTGATCACGTGGCTATCATGGACTGATCACGTGGCTGATCATGCACTGATCTCGTGGCTGATCATGCACTGTTAAGCTGGCTATCATACACTGATTACGTGACTAATCATGCACTCTTCACCTGAGTGATCATGCACTGATCACGTGGTTGATCATGCACTGATCACGAAGCTGATCATACACTGAACACATGACTGTGCATGCACTGATCACGTGGTTGATCATGCACTGATCATGTGCTGATCATGCACTGATTACATGGCTGATCATACACTGATCACGTGACTGATCACGCACTCATTCACGTGCCCTGATGGTGCACTGATCACGTGGCTGATCATGGACTCATCACGAAGCTGATCATACACTGATCCGTGACTGTGCATGCACTGATCACGTGGCTGATCATGCACATGATCACGGTGGCTGATCATGCACTAATCAATGTGGCTAAACATACATTGATCACGTAACTAACCATGCACTGATCACTTGGCAATCTTGCACTGATCACGTGGCTGATCATGCACTGATCATGAAGCTATCATGCACTGATCACATGAAGGCGCATGAACTGATTCCGTGGATATCATAAACTGATCAAGTGACAGATCATGCACTGATCACGTGGCTGATCATGCACTGATAAGCTGGCTATCATACACTGATTATGTGACTAATCATGCACTCTTCACGTGCCTGATAATGCACTGATCACGTGGCTGATCATGCATTGATCATGAAGCTGATCATACACTGATCACGTGACTGTGCATGCACTGATAACGTGGCTGATCACGAACTGATCACGTGGTGATCATTGCACTGATCACGTGGTTGATCATACTCTGATCTCTTGGCTGATCATGCACTCTTCACTTGCCTGATTCGTGCACTGATCACGTGGCTGATCATGAACCATCACGAAGCTGATCATACACTGATCACGTGACTGTGCATGCACTGGTCCCATGGCTCATCATGCCCTGATCACCTGGTGATCATGCACTGATCACGTGGCTGATCATACACTGATCACGTGGCTTATTCATGCACTAATCATGTTTGTGGATCATGCACTGATCACGTGGCTGTTCATAACACTGATCACATGGCTGATCATGCACGGAGCACGTGGCTGATTATACACTGATCACATGACACCTCATGCACAGGTTCACGTGCCTGAATCATGCACTGATCACGTTGCTGATCATGCCACTGCTCATGTGACTGAGCATGCATGATCACGTAGCTATCATGCATTGATCACTTTTCTATCATGCACTGAACACATGGCTTACCATACACTGATCACGTACTGCACATGCACTGATCACGTGGTGATGATACAGTGTCACGTGGCTGATCATGCACTGATCACGTGGCTGATCATATGCTGATCACATGACTGATCATGCACCGATCACGTGCCTGATCAAGCACTAATCACGTGGTGAGGTTATATTAACCGCTGAACATCTCTCTCTCTTT
>NW_020191573.1:0-13625 GCF_002263795.3 Bos taurus
ATGTACTGGTCACGTGACTGATCATGCACTGATGACGTAATTGATCATGCACTGGTCATGTGGCTGATCATGCACTGATCATGTGACTGATCATACACTGATCACGTGACTGATCATGCACTGATCACGTGACTAATCATGCACTGATCATGTGGCTATTATGCAGTGATCACGTGGCTATCATGCACAGATCACATGGCTGTTCATGCAATGAACACATAGCTACCATATACTGGTCACTGATTGATCATGCACTGATCACGTGGCTGATCATGCACTGATCACGTGACTGATCATGCACGTTCACGAGACTCATCATGCACTGATCAAGTGGATATCATGCACTGATCACGTGTTTGATCATACACTGTTCACGTGTCTGACCATGCACTGCTCACGTGGCTGATCATACACTGTTCACGTAACTGATCATGCACTGATCACGTGGATATCATGCACTGATCACGTGGCTGAACATGCACTGTTCACGTGGCTTACCGCACACCTGTCACGTGACTGATCATGCACTGATCACGTGGCACTCATGCACTGATCACGTGGCTGATCATACTCTGCTCACGTAACTGATCATGCACACATCACGTGGCTATCATGCACTTCTCACCTGACTGGTCATGCAATGTTCACGTAGCTACCATGTACTGGTCACGTGACTGATCATGCTCAGATCACGTAAATGATCATGCACTGTTCAGTTGACTGATCATGTACTGATCACGTGACTGATCATGCACTGATCACGTGGCTATCATGCACTGCTCACGTCTGATCATGCAATGATCACGTAGCAACCATGTACTGTCACGTGACTGATCATGCATGATCACGTAATAATCCTGCACTGATCACCTGACTCATCATGCACTGACCACGTCGCTGATCACACACGTATCACGACTGATCATGCACTGATCACGTGGCTATCATGCACTAATCACGTGGCTATCATTCACTGATCACGTGGATATCATGCACTGATCACGTGGCCGATCACACACGTATCACATGACTGATCATGCACTGATCACGTGGCTATCATGCACTGATCACGTGGCTGATCATGCAATGATCACGTAGCTACAGTACTGTCACGTGACTTCAGCACTGATCACGTAATTATCATCACTGATCACGTGGCTGATCATGCACTGAACACGTGAATAATCATGCACTGTCACGTACTGATCATGCACTGATCACTGGCTATCATGCACTGCTAACTTGGCTGATCATGCAATGATCACGCAGCTACCATGTACTGGTCATGTGACTGATCATGCACTGATGACGTAATGATCATGCACTGATCATGTGGCTGATCATGCACTGATCACGTGACTGATCATGCACTGATCACGTGACTGATCATGCACTGATCACGTGGCTATCATGCACTGATCACTTGGCTGGTCATACTCTGATCACGCAGCTACCATGTACATGTCACGTGACTGATCATGCACTGATGACGTAATTGATTATGCACTGATCATGTGGTGATCATGCACTGATCACGTGGATGATCATACACTAATCAGTGACAGATCATGCATTGATCACGTGGCTGATCATGCACTGATACCGTGACTGAGCATGGACTGATCACATGACTATCATGTAGTGATCACGTGACTTAATGGCGCTGATCATGTGACTGATCATGCGCTGATCATGTTTGCTATCATACACTGATCATGTGCCTCTGGAGGCAATAAACAAAGAGCTGAGTAGGCCCGAATCAAACAGTCAGCAGGCAATAATCATGGAACTCAGCTGTGAGGAATCATGCTGCTCAGCTGGCAATAATCAAGCAGCTGAGCAGGCAGGAATTACGCAGCACAGCGGGCAATTGTCAAGCAGATGACAGGCAGGAATCGTGCAGCTCAGCTGGCAATTGTGAAGCAGATGAGCAGACAGTAATCACCCAGCTCAGCAGGCCCGGATCACGTGACTGAGCATGCACTGTTCACGTGGCTGATCATACACTGATCACGTGATTGATCATGCACTGATCACTTGGATATCATGCACTGATCACCTGGTTGATCATACACTGTTCACGTGTCTGACCATGCACTGATCACGTGGCTGATCATACACTGCTCACGTAACTGATCATGCACTGATCACGTGGCTATCATGCACTGATCACGTGACTGACCATGCACTGATCACGTGACTGATCATGCACTGATGAGTTGGCAATCATGCACTGATTACTTGGCTGATCATACACTGATCACGTGACTGATAATGCCCTGATCATCTGGCTATCCTGCACTCATTACCTGGCTATCGTGCACTGATCACGTGGTTGATCATACACTGATCACGAGACTGATCTTGCACTGATCATGTCTGTATCATGCACTGATCACCTGACTGCCCATGCACTGATCACGTGGATAAACATACACTGATCATGTCACAGATCATGCAGTGATCACGCGGCTATCATGCACTGCTCACGTGGCTGATCATGCAATGATCATGTAGCTACCATGTACTGGTCACGTGAGTGATCATGCACTGATCAGGTGACTTATCATGCACTGTTCACAATACTGATCATGCACTGATCACGTGGATATCATGCACTGATCACGTGTTTGATCATACACCGTTCACGTGTCTGAGCATGCACTGCTCACATGGCTGATCATACACTGTTCACGTAACTGATCATGCACTGATCACGTGGATATCATGCACTGATCACGTGGCTGAACATGCACTGTTCACGTGGCTTATGACACACCTGTCACGTGACTGATCATGCACTGATCACGTGGCACTCATGCACTGATCACGTGTCTGATCATATTCTGCTCACGTAACTGATCATGCACACATCAGGTGGCTATCATGCACTTCTCACCTGGCTGGTCATGCAATGTTCACGTAGCTACCATATACTGGTCACGTGACTGATCATGCACAGATCACGTAAATGATCATGCACTGTTCACGTGACTGATCATGTACTGATCACGTGACTGATCACGCACTGATCACGTGGCTATCATGCACTGCTCACGTGGCTGATCATGCAATGATCACGTAGCAACCATGTACTGGTCACGTGACTGATCATGCACTGATCACGTAATTAATCCCGCACTGATCACCTGACTCATCATGCACTGATCACGTGGCTGATCACACACGTATCACGTGACTGATCATGCACTGCTCACGTTGCTATCATGTACTAATCACGTGGCTATCATTCACTGATCACGTGGATATCATGCACTGATCACGTGGCTTATCACACACGTATCACATGACTGATCATGCACTGATCACGTGGCTATCATGCACTGACCTCGTGGCTGATCATGCAATGATCACGTAGCTACCATGTACTGGTCACGTGACTGATCATGCACTGATCACGTGGCTGATCATGCACTGATCACGTGGCTATCATGCACTGCTCACTTGGCTGATCATGCAATGATCACGCAGCTACCATGTACTGGTCACGTGACTGATCATGCACTGATGACGTAATTGATCATGCACTGGTCATGTGGCTGATCATGCACTGATCATGTGACTGATCATACACTGATCACGTGACTGATCATGCACTGATCACGTGACTGATCATGCACTGATCATGTGGCTATTATGCAGTGATCACGTGGCTATCATGCACAGATCACATGGCTGTTCATGCATGAACACATAGCACCATATACTGGTCACGTGATGATCATGCACTGATCACGTGGCTGATCATGCACTGATCACGTGACTGATCATGCCTGTTCACGAGACCATCATGCACTGATCAAGTGGATATCATGCACTGATCACGTGTTTGATCATACACGTTCACGTGTCTTACCATGCACTGCTCACGGCTGATCATACACTGTTCACGTAACTGATCATTGCACTGATCACGTGGATATCATCGAATCACTGGCTGAACATTGCACTGTCACGTGGCTTACCCACACCTGTCATCGTGACTGGATATGCACTGATCACGTTGCACTCATGCAACTGATTCACGTGGGCTGAATCCATACTCTGCTCACGTAACTGATCATCGCACACATCACGTGGCTTATCAATGCACTTCTCACCTGGCTTGTCATGCCAATGTTCACGTAGCTACCATGTACTGGTCACGGGAACTGATCATTGGCTTCAGATCACGTAAATGATCATTGCACTGTTCAGTTGACTGATCATGTACTGATCACGTGACTGATCATCGCACTGATCACGTGGCTATCATGCACTGCTCACGTGGCTGATCATGCAATGATCACGTGGCAACCATGTACTGGTCACGTGACTGATCATGCATGATCACGTAATTGATCCTGCACTGATCACCTGACTCATCATGCAACTGATCACGTGCGTGATCACACAGGTATCACGTGACTGATCATGCACTGATCACGTGGCTATAATGCACTAATCACGTGGCTATCATTCATGATCACTGGATATCATGCACTGATCACGTGGGCCGATCCACACACGTATCAACATGATGATCATTGCACTGATCCACGTGGCTATCATGCCCAACTGCATCCACGTGGCTTGATTACATGCAAATGAATACACGTAGCTACCATTGTACTGGTCACGTGGACTGATCATGCACTGATCACGTAAATTGATCATTGCACTGATCACAGTGGTTGATCATGCACTGAACACGTGAATAATCATGCACTGATCACGTGACTGATCATGCATGAATCACGTGGCTATCATGAACTGCTAACCTTGGCTGATCATGCAATGATCACGCAGCTACCATGTACTGGTCACGGATGATTCATGCACTGATGACGTAATTGATCATGCACTGATCATGTGGCTGATCATGCACTGATCACGTGACTGATTCATGCACTGATCACGTGACTGATTCATGCACTGATCACGTGGCTATCATGCAACTGATCACTTGGCTGGTCCATACTCTGATCACGCAGCTACCATGTACTGGTCACGTGACTGATCATGCACTGATGACGTAATTGATTATGCACTGATCATGTGGTGATCATGCACTGATCACGTGGATGATCATACACTTATCATGTGACAGATCATGCATTGATCACGTGGCTGATCATGCACTGATACCGTGACTGAGCATGGACTGATCACATGACTATCATGTAGTGATCACGTGACTTAATGGCGCTGATCATGTGACTGATCATGCGCTGATCATGTTTGCTATCATACACTGATCATGTGCCTCTGGAGGCAATAAACAAAGAGCTGAGTAGGCACGAATCAAACAGTCAGCAGGCAATAATCATGGAACTCAGCTGTGAGGAATCATGCTGCTCAGCTGGCAATAATCAAGCAGCTGAGCAGGCAGGAATTACGCAGCACAGCTGGCAATTGTCAAGCAGATGACAGGCAGGAATCGTGCAGCTCAGCTGGCAATTGTCAAGCAGATGAGCAGACAGTAATCACGCAGCTCAGCAGGCCCTGATCACGTGACTGAGCATGCACTGTTCACGTGGCTGATCATACACTGATCACGTGATTGATCATGCACTGATCACTTGGATATCATGCACTGATCACCTGGTTGATCATACACTGTTCACGTGTCTGACCATGCACTGATCACGTGGCTGATCATACACTGCTCACGTAACTGATCATGCACTGATCACGTGGCTATCATGCACTGATCACGTGACTGACCATGCACTGATCACGTGACTGATCATGCACTGATGAGTTGGCAATCATGCACTGATTACTTGGCTGATCATACACTGATCACGTGACTGATAATGCCCTGATCATCTGGCTATCCTGCACTCATTACCTGGCTATCGTGCACTGATCACGTGGTTGATCATACACTGATCACGAGACTGATCTTGCACTGATCACGTCTGTATCATGCACTGATCACCTGACTGCCCATGCACTGATCACGTGGATAAACATACACTGATCATGTCACAGATCATGCAGTGATCACGCGGCTATCAGGCACTGCTCACGTGGGCTGATCATGCAATGATCACGTAGCTACCATGTACTGGTCACGTGAGTGATCATGCACTGATCACGTAATTGATCATACACTGATCAGGTGACTTATCATGCACTGTTCACAATACTGATCATGCACTGATCACGTGGATATCATGCACTGATCACGTGTTTGATCATACACCGTTCACGTGTCTGACCATGCACTGCTCACATGGCTGATCATACACTGTTCACGTAAACTGATCATGCACTGATCACGTGGATATCATGCACTGATCACGTGGCTGAACATGCACTGTTCACGTGGCTTATGACACACCTGTCACGTGACTGATCATGCACTGATCACGTGGCACTCATGCACTGATCACGTGTCTGATCATATTCTGCTCACGTAACTGATCATGCACACATCAGGTGGCTATCATGCACTTCTCACCTGGCTGCTCATGCAATGTTCACGTAGCTACCATATACTGGTCACGTGACTGATCATGCAAAGATCACGTAAATGATCATGCACTGTTCACGTGACTGATCATGTACTGATCACGTGACTGATCACGCACTGATCACGTGGCTATCATGCACTGCTCACGTGGCTGATCATGCAATGATCACGTAGCAACCCATGTACTGGTCACGTGACTGATCATGCACTGATCACGTAATTAATCCCGCACTGATCACCTGACTCATCATGCACTGATCACGTGGCTGATCACAACACATATCACGTGACTGATCATGCACTGATCACGTTGCTATCATCGTACTAATCACGTGGCTATCATTCACTGATCACGTGGATATCATGCCACTGATCCCGTGGCTTATCACACACGTATCACATGACTGATCATGCACTGATCACGTGGCTATCATGCACTGATTCACGTGGCTGATCATGCAATGATCAAGTAGCTACCATGTACTGGTCACATGACTGATCATGCACTGATCACGTAATTGATCATGCACTGATCACGTGGCTGATCATGCACTGAACACGTGAATAATCATGCACTGATCACCTGACTGATCATGCACTGATCACGTGGCTATCATGCACTGCTCACTTGGCTGATCATGCAATGATCACGCAGCTACCATGTACTGGTCACGTGACTGATCATGCACTGATGACGTAATTGATCATGCACTGGTCATGTGGCTGATCATGCACTGATCATGTGACTGATCATACACTGATCACGTGACTGATCATGCACTGATCACGTGACTGATCATGCACTGATCATGTGGCTATTATGCAGTGATCACGTGGCTATCATGCACTGCTCACGTGGCTGATCATGCAATGATCACGTAGCAACCATGTACTGGTCACGTGGCTGATCATACACTGATCACGTGATTGATCATGCACTGATCACTTGGATATCATGCACTGATCACCTGGTTGATTCATACACTGTTCACGTGTCTGACCATGCACTGATCACGTGGCTGATCATACACTGCTCACGTAACTGATCATGCACTGATCACGTGGCTATCATGCACTGATCACGTGACTGACCATGCACTGATCACGTGACTGATCATGCACTGATGAGTTGGCAATCATGCACTGATTACTTGGCTGATCATACACTGATCACGTGACTGATAATGCCCTGATCATCTGGCTATCCTGCACTCATTACCTGGCTATCGTGCACTTGATCACGTGGTTGATCATACACTGATCACGAGACTGATCTTGCACTGATCACGTCTGTATCATGCACTGATCACCTGATGCCCATGCACTGATCACGTGGATAAACATACACTGATCATGTCACAGATCATGCAGTGATCACGCGGCTATCAGGCACTGCTCACGTGGCTGATCATGCAATGATCACGTAGCTACCATGTTACTGGTCACGTGAGTGATCATGCACTGATCACGTAATTTGATCATACACTGATCAGGTGACTTATCATGCACTGTTCACAATACTGATCATGCACTGATCACGTGGATATCATGCACTGATCACGTGTTTGATCATACACCGTTCACGTGTCTGACCATGCACTGCTCACATGGCTGATCATACACTGTTCACGTAACTGATCATGCACTGATCACGTGGATATCATGCACTGATCACGTGGCTGAACATGCACTGTTCACGTGGCTTATGACACACCTGTCACGTGACTGATCATGCACTGATCACGTGGCACTCATGCACTGATCACGTGTCTGAATCATATTCTGCTCACGTAACTGATCATGCACACATCAGGTGGCTATCATGCACTTCTCACCTGGCTGCTCATGCAATGTTCACGTAGCTACCATATACTGGTCACGTGACTGATCATGCAAAGATCACGTAAATGATCATGCACTGTTCACGTGACTGATCATGTACTGATCACGTGACTGATCATTGCACTGATCACGTGGCTATCATGCACTGCTCACGTGGCTGATCATGCAATGATCACGTAGCAACCATGTACTGGTCACGTGACTGATCATGCACTGATCACGTAATTAATCCCGCACTGATCCACCTGACTCCATCATGCACTGATCACGTGGCTGATCACACACATATCACGTGACTGATCATGCACTGATCACGTTGCTATCATGTACTAATCACGTGGCTATCATTCACTGATCACGTGGATATCATGCACTGATCCCGTGGCTTATCACACACGTATCACATGACTGATCATGCACTGATCACGTGGCTATCATGCACTGATCACGTGGCTGATCATGCAATGATCAAGTAGCTACCATGTACTGGTCACGTGACTGATCATGCACTGATCACGTAATTGATCATGCACTGATCACGTGGCTGATCATGCACTGAACACGTGAATAATCATGCACTGATCACCTGACTGATCATGCACTGATCACGTGGCTATCAGGCCACTGCTCACTTGGCTGATCATGCAATGATCACGCAGCTACCATGTACTGGTCACGTGACTGATCATGCACTGATGACGTAATTGATCATGCACTGGTCATGTGGCTGATCATGCACTGATCATGTGACTGATCATGCACTGATCACGTGTTTGATCATACACTGTTCACGTGTCTGACCATGCACTGCTCACGTGGCTGATCATACACTGTTCACGTAACTGATCATGCACTGATCACGTGGCTATCATGCACTGATCACGTGGCTGAACATGCACTGTTCACGTGGCTTACCGCACACCTGTCACGTGACTGATCATGCACTGATCACGTGGCACTCATGCACTGATCACGTGGCTGATCCTACTCTGCTCACGTAACTGATCATGCACACATCACGTGGCTATCATGCACTTCTCACCTGACTGGTCATGCAATGTTCACGTAGCTACCATGTACTGGTCACGTGACTGATCATGCTCAGATCACGTAAATGATCATGCACTGTTCAGTTGACTGATCATGTACTGATCACGTGACTGATCATGCACTGATCACGTGGCTATCATGCACTGCTCACGTGGCTGATCATGCAATGATCACGTAGCAACCATGTACTGGTCACGTGGCTGATCATACACTGATCACGTGATTGATCATGCACTGATCACTTGGATATCATGCACTGATCACCTGGTTGATCATACACTGTTCACGTGTCTGACCATGCACTGATCACGTGGCTGATCATACACTGCTCACGTAACTGATCATGCACTGATCACGTGGCTATCATGCACTGATCACGTAGCAACCATGTACTGGTCACGTGACTGATCATGCACTGATCACGTAATTAATCCCGCACTGATCACCTGACTCATCATGCACTGATCACGTGGCTGATCACACACATATCACGTGACTGATCATGCACTGATCACGTTGCTATCATGTACTAATCACGTGGCTATCATTCACTGATCACGTGGATATCATGCACTGATCCCGTGGCTTATCACACACGTATCACATGACTGATCATGCACTGCTCACGTGGCTGATCATGCAATGATCACGTATCAACCATGTACTGGTCACGTGGCTGATCATACACTGATCACGTGATTGATCATGCACTGATCACTTGGATATCATGCACTGATCACCTGGTTGATCATACACTGTTCACGTGTCTGACCATGCACTGATCACGTGGCTGATCATACACTGCTCACGTAACTGATCATGCACTGATCACGTGGCTATCATGCACTGATCACGTGGCTGAACATGCACTGTTCACGTGGCTTACCGCACACCTGTCACGTGACTGATCATGCACTGATCACGTGGCACTCATGCACTGATCACGTGGCTGATCATACTCTGCTCACGTAACTGATCATGCACACATCACGTGGCTATCATGCACTTCTCACCTGACTGGTCATGCAATGTTCACGTAGCTACCATGTACTGGTCACGTGACTGATCATGCTCAGATCACGTAAATGATCATGCACTGTTCAGTTGACTGATCATGTACTGATCACGTGACTGATCATGCACTGAATCACGTGGCTATCATGCACTGCTCACGTGGCTGATCATGCAATGATCACGTAGCAACCATGTACTGGTCACGTGGCTGATCATACACTGATCACGTGATTGATCATGCACTGATCACTTGGGATATCATGCACTGATCACCTGGTTGATCATACACTGTTCACGTGTCTGACCATGCACTGATCACGTGGCTGATCATACACTGCTCACGTAACTGATCATGCACTGATCACGTGGCTATCATGCACTGATCACGTAGCAACCATGTACTGGTCACGTGACTGATCATGCACTGATCACGTAATTAATCCCGCACTGATCACCTGACTCATCATGCACTGATCACGTGGCTGATCACACACATATCACGTGACTGATCATGCACTGATCACGTTGCTATCATGTACTAATCACGTGGCTATCATTCACTGATCACGTGGATATCATGCACTGATCCCGTGGCTTATCACACACGTATCACATGACTGATCATGCACTGCTCACGTGGCTGATCATGCAATGATCACGTAGCAACCATGTACTGGTCACGTGGCTGATCATACACTGATCACGTGATTGATCATGCACTGATCACTTGGATATCATGCACTGATCACCTGGTTGATCATACACTGTTCACGTGTCTGACCATGCACTGATCACGTGGCTGATCATACACTGCTCACGTAACTGATTCATGCACTGATCACGTGGCTATCATGCACTGATCACGTGGCTGAACATGCACTGTTCACGTGGCTTACCGCACACCTGTCACGTGACTGATCATGCACTGATCACGTGGCACTCATGCACTGATCACGTGGCTGATCATACTCTGCTCACGTAACTGATCATGCACACATCACGTGGCTATCATGCACTTCTCACCTGACTGGTCATGCAATGTTCACGTAGCTACCATGTACTGGTCACGTGACTGATCATGCTCAGATCACGTAAATGATCATGCACTGTTCAGTTGACTGATCATGCACTGATCACGTGGCTATCATGCACTGCTCACGTGGCTGATCATGCAATGATCACGTAGCACCATGTACTGGTCACGTGGCTGATCATACACTGATCACGTGAATTGATCATGCACTGATCACTTGGATATCATGCACTGATCACCTGTGTTGACATACACTGTTCACAGTGTCTGACCATGCACTGATCACGTGGCTGATCATACACTGCTCAGTAACTGATCATGCACTGATCACGTGGGCTATCATGTACTGATCACGTAGCAACCATGTACTGGTCACGTGACTGATCATGCACTGATCACGTAATTAATCCCGCACTGATCACCTGACTCATCATGCACTGATCACGTGGCTGATCACACACATATCACGTGACTGATCATGCACTGATCACGTTGCTATCATGTACTAATCACGTGGCTATCATTCACTGATCACGTGGATATCATGCACTGATCCCGTGGCTTATCACACACGTATCACATGACTGATCATGCACTGCTCACGTGGCTGATCATGCAATGATCACGTAGCAACCATGTACTGGTCACGTGGCTGATCATACACTGATCACGTGATTGATCATGCACTGATCACTTGGATATCATGCACTGATCACCTGGTTGATCATACACTGTTCACGTGTCTGACCATCACTGATCACGTGGCTGATCATACACTGCTCACGTAACTGATCATGCACTGATCACGTGGCTATCATGCACTGATCACGTAGCAACCATGTACTGGTCACGTGACTGATCATGCACTGATCACGTAATTAATCCCGCACTGATCACCTGACTCATCATGCACTGATCACGTGGCTGATCACACACATTATCACGTGACTGATCATGCACCTGATCACGTTGCTATCATGTACTAATCACGTGGCTATCATTCACTGATCACGTGGATATCATGCACTGATCCCGTGGCTTATCACACACGTATCACATGACTGATCATGCACTGCTCACGTGGCTGATCATGCAATGATCACGTAGCAACCATGTACTGGTCACGTGGCTGATCATACACTGATCACGTGATTGATCATGCACTGATCACTTGGATATCATGCACTGATCACCTGGTTGTCATACACTGTTCACGTGTCTGACCATGCACTGATCACGTGGCTGATCATACACTGCTCACGTAACTGATCATGCACTGATCACGTGGCTATCATGCACTGATCACGTGGCTGAACATGCACTGTTCACGTGGCTTACCGCACACCTGTCACGTGACTGATCATGCACTGATCACGTGGCACTCATGCACTGATCACGTGGCTGATCATACTCTGCTCACGTAACTGATCATGCACACATCACGTGGCTATCATGCACTTCTCACCTGACTGGTCATGCAATGTTCACGTAGCTACCATGTACTGGTCACGTGACTGATCATGCTCAGATCACGTAAATGATCATGCACTGTTCAGTTGACTGATCATGTACTGATCACGTGACTGATCATGCACTGATCACGTGGCTATCATGCACTGCTCACGTGGCTGATCATGCAATGATCACGTAGCAACCATGTACTGGTCACGTGGCTGATCATACACTGATCACGTGATTGATCATGCACTGATCACTTGGATATCATGCACTGATCACCTGGTTGATCATACACTGTTCACGTGTCTGACCATGCACTGATCACGTGGCTGATTCATGCTCAGATCACGTAAATGATCATGCACTGTTCAGTTGACTGATCATGTACTGATCACGTGACTGATCATGCACTGATCACGTGGCTATCATGCACTGCTCACGTGGCTGATCATGCAATGATCACGTAGCAACCATGTACTGGTCACGTGGCTGATCATACACTGATCACGTGATTGATCATGCACTGATCACTTGGATATCATGCACTGATCACCTGGTTGATCATACACTGTTCACGTGTCTGACCATGCACTGATCACGTGGCTGATCATACACTGCTCACGTAACTGATCATGCACTGATCACGTGGCTATCATGCACTGATCACGTAGCAACCATGTACTGGTCACGTGACTGATCATGCACTGATCACGTAATTAATCCCGCACTGATCACCTGACTCATCAT
>NW_020191574.1:0-26542 GCF_002263795.3 Bos taurus
TGATCAGTGCATGATCAGTGCATGCACGTGATCAGTTCATAGCACTCAGCCACGTGATCAGTGTATGAGCCACGTGATCAGTGCATCATCCACAACGTGATTAGTGCATGATCATTCAGGTGATCAGTGTATGATCAGCCACGTGATCAGTTCATGATCACCACGTGATCAGTGCATGATCAGCACGTGACGTGATCAGTGTATGATCAGTCATGATGACAGTGCAATGATCAGCACGTGATCAGTGCATGATCAGCCACGTGATCAGTGCATGATCAGCCACGTGATCAGTGCATGCACACTCACGTGATCAGAGTATGATCAGCTTCGTGATCAGTGCAGGATCAGCCACGTGATCAGTGCATGATCAGTCACGTGATCAGTGCGTGATCAGTGACGTGATCAGTGTATGGTCATCCATATGTTCAGTGCGTGCCCAGTCACGTGATCAGTGCATTATAGCCACGTGATCAGTTCTTGATTAGTCACATGATCAGCACAATTCAGACACGAGATCACTGCATGCTAATTTACGCAATCAGTGCATGATCAGGCACATGATCAGTGCATGATCAGGCACGTGATCAGTGTATGATCAGCCACGTGATCAGTGCATGATCAACCACTTTATCAGTCATGATCAGTACCACACGTGATCAGTGCATGATCAGTCACAGTGATCAGTGTATGAATCATCCACGTGATCAGTGCATGCACCAGTCACAAGTGGTCAGTGTATACAGCCATGTGATCAGTGCATGATCAGCCAGGTAAACAGTGCATGATAGCCACCTGACCATTGCATGATCAGCAACATGGTTAGTGCATGCTAAGACACGTGATCAGTGCATGATCATGCACGTGAAGAGTGCATGATCACTCACGTGATCAGTGGATGATAGCCAGGTTATCAGTGCATGATCAGCCACGTGATCAGTACATGATCAGCCAAGTGATCATTGCATGCACAGTCACGTGATCAGTGTATGATCAGCCTCGTGATCAGTGCATCATCCACAACGTGATTAGTGCATGATCAGCCACGTGATCAGTGCATGCACACTCACGTGATTGGAGTATGATCAGCTTCGTGATCAGTGCATGATCAGGCACGTGATCAGTGCATGATCAGTCACGTGATCACTGTATGAACAGCAACGTGATCAGTGCATGATAGCGACGTGTCTAGTGCATGATCAGTCACGTGATCAGTGCATGATAGCCACGTGATCAGTGCATGATCAGTCACGTGAGTAGTGCATGATTTGTCACTTGATCAGTGTATAATATCCACGTGATCAGTTCATGCGCCGTCATGTGATCAGTGCATGATACGCAACGTGATCAGTGCATGATCAGCCACGTGACCAATGCATGATCAGCCACGTGATCAGTGCATGATAGCCACGTAAACAGTGCATGAACAGGTATGTGTTCAGTTAATGCACAGTCACGTGATCAGTGCATGATAGACACGTGATCAGTGCATGATAGCCATGTGATCAGTGCATGCAGTCACGTGATCAGTGTATTTTCAGCTTCGTGTTCAGAGTATGATCAGCCACGTGATCAGTGCCCTGATCAGCCACGTGATCAGTGGCATGATCCACAACGTGATTAGTGCATGATCCATTCAGGTGAGTGCAGTGTATGATCAGCCACGTGATCAGTTCATGGATCACCCACTGTGATCAGTGTAGTGATCAAGCCACGTGATCACTGCATCATCCACACGTGGATTACGTGCATGATCAGCCACGTGAAGCAGTGTATGATAAGACCACGTGATCAGTCATGATCCACCCCACCGTGATCAAGTGGCATGATCAGCCACGTGATCAGTGCCATGATCAGCCACGTGATCAGTGCCATGCCACCACATCACGTGATCAGAGTATGAATCAGCTTCGTGATCAGTGCAGGGATCAGCCACGTGATCCAGTGCATGATCAGTCACGTGATCAGTGCGTGATCAGTGACGTGATCAGTGGGGTATGTCCTCCATATGTTCAGTGCCGTGCCCCAGTCACGTGATCAGTGCATTATAGCCACGTGATCAGTTCTTGATTAGTCACATGATCAGCACAATTCAGACACGAGATCACTGCATGCTAAATTTACGCAATCAGTGGCATGATCAGGCACATGATCAAGTGCATGATCAGGCACGTGATCAGTGTATGATCAGCCACGTGATCAGTGCATGATAGCCACGTGACTAGTGCATGATCAGTCACGTGATCAGTGCAGGATCCACAACGTGATTAGTGCATGATCAGTCATGTAATCACTGTATGCTCAGCCACGTGATCAGTGCATGATCAACCACTTTATCAGTGCATGATCAGACACATGATCAGTGCATGATCAGTCACGTGATCAGTGTATAATCATCCACGTGATCAGTGCATGCACAGTCAAGTGGTCAGTGTATTACAGCCATGTGATCAGTGCATGATCAGCCAGGTAAACAGTGCATGATAGCCACCTGACCATTGCATGATCAGCAACATGGTTAGTGCATGCTAAGACACGTGATCAGTGCATGATCATGCACGTGAAGAGTGCATGATCACTCACGTGATCAGTGGATGATAGCCAGGTTATCAGTGCATGATCAGCCACGTGATCAGCACATGATCAGCCAAGTGATCATTGCATGCACAGTCACGTGATCAGTGTATGATCAGCCTCGTGATCAGTGCATCATCCACAACGTGATTAGTGCATGATCAGCCACGTGATCAGTGCATGCACACTCACGTGATTGGAGTATGATCAGCTTCGTGATCAGTGCATGATCAGGCACGTGATCAGTGCATGATCAGTCACGTGATCACTGTATGAACAGCAACGTGATCAGTGCATGATAGCGACGTGTCTAGTGCATGATCAGTCACGTGATCAGTGCATGATAGCCACGTGATCAGTGCATGATCAGTCACGTGAGTAGTGCATGATTTGTCACTTGATCAGTGTATAATATCCACGTGATCAGTTCATGCGCCGTCATGTGATCAGTGCATGATACGCAACGTGATCAGTGCATGATCAGCCACGTGACCAATGCATGATCAGCCACGTGATCAGTGCATGATAGCCATGTAAACAGTGCATGAACAGGTATGTGTTCAGTTAATGCGCAGTCACGTGATCAGTGCATGATAGACACGTGATCAGTGCATGATAGCCATGTGATCAGTGCATGCAGTCACGTGATCAGTGTATTTTCAGCTTCGTGTTCAGAGTATGATCAGCCACGTGATCAGTGCCTGATCAGCCACGTGATCAGTGCATGATCCACAACGTGATTAGTGCATGATCATTCAGGTGATCAGTGTATGATCAGCCACGTGATCAGTTCATGATCACCCACGTGATCAGTGTATGATCAGCCACGTGATCAGTGCATCATCCACAACGTGATTAGTGCATGATCAGCCACGTGAGCAGTGTATGATAAGCCACGTGATCAGTTCATGATCACCCACGTGATCAGTGCATGATCAGCCACGTGATCAGTGCATGCACACTCACGTGATCAGAGTATGATCAGCTTCGTGATCAGTGCAGGATCAGCCACGTGATCAGTGCATGATCAGTCACGTGATCAGTGCGTCATCAGTGACGTGATCAGTGTATGGTCATCCATATGTTCAGTGCGTGCCCAGTCACGTGATGAGTGCATTATAGCCACGTGATCAGTTCTTGATTAGTCACATGATCAGCACAATTCAGACACGAGATCACTGCATGCTAATTTACGCAATCAGTGCATGATCAGGCACATGATCAGTGCATGATCAGGCACGTGATCAGTGTATGAGCAGCCACGTGATCAGTGCATGATAGCCACGTGACTAGTGCATGATCAGTCACGTGATCAGTGCAGGATCCACAACGTGATTAGTGCATGATCAGTCATGTAATCACTGTATGCTCAGCCACGTGATCAGTGCATGATCAACCACTTTATCAGTGCATGATCAGACACATGATCAGTGCATGATCAGTCACGTGATCAGTGTATAATCATCCACGTGATCAGTGCATGCACAGTCAAGTGGTCAGTGTATTACAGCCATGTGATCAGTGCATGATCAGCCAGGTAAACAGTGCATGATAGCCACCTGACCATTGCATGATCAGCAACATGGTTAGTGCATGCTAAGACACGTGATCAGTGCATGATCATGCACGTGAAGAGTGCATGATCACTCACGTGATCAGTGGATGATAGCCAGGTTATCAGTGCATGATCAGCCACGTGATCAGCACATGATCAGCCAAGTGATCATTGCATGCACAGTCACGTGATCAGTGTATGATCAGCCTCGTGATCAGTGCATCATCCACAACGTGATTAGTGCATGATCAGCCACGTGATCAGTGCATGCACACTCACGTGATTGGAGTATGATCAGCTTCGTGATCAGTGCATGATCAGGCACGTGATCAGTGCATGATCAGTCACGTGATCACTGTATGAACAGCAACGTGATCAGTGCATGATAGCGACGTGTCTAGTGCATGATCAGTCACGTGATCAGTGCATGATAGCCACGTGATCAGTGCATGATCAGTCACGTGAGTAGTGCATGATTTGTCACTTGATCAGTGTATAATATCCACGTGATCAGTTCATGCGCCGTCGTGTGATCAGTGCATGATACGCAACGTGATCAGTGCATGATCAGCCACGTGACCAATGCATGATCAGCCACGTGATCAGTGCATGATAGCCACGTAAACAGTGCATGAACAGGTATGTGTTCAGTTAATGCACAGTCACGTGATCAGTGCATGATAGACACGTAATCAGTGCATGATAGCCATGTGATCAGTGCATGCAGTCACGTGATCAGTGTATTTTCAGCTTCGTGTTCAGAGTATGATCAGCCACGTGATCAGTGCCTGATCAGCCACGTGATCAGTGCATGATCCACAACGTGATTAGTGCATGATCATTCAGGTGATCAGTGTATGATCAGCCACGTGATCAGTTCATGATCACCCACGTGATCAGTGTATGATCAGCCACGTGATCAGTGCATCATCCACAACGTGATTAGTGCATGATCAGCCACGTGAGCAGTGTATGATAAGCCACGTGATCAGTTCATGATCACCCACGTGATCAGTGCATGATCAGCCACGTGATCAGTGCATGATCAGCCACGTGATCAGTGCATGCACACTCACGTGATCAGAGTATGATCAGCTTCGTGATCAGTGCAGGATCAGCCACGTGATCAGTGCATGATCAGTCACGTGATCAGTGCGTGATCAGTGACGTGATCAGTGTATGGTCATCCATATGTTCAGTGCGTGCCCAGTCACGTGATCAGTGCATTATAGCCACGTGATCAGTTCTTGATTAGTCACATGATCAGCACAATTCAGACACGAGATCACTGCATGCTAATTTACGCAATCAGTGCATGATCAGGCACATGATCAGTGCATGATCAGGCACGTGATCAGTGTATGATCAGCCACGTGATCAGTGCATGATAGCCACGTGACTAGTGCATGATCAGTCACGTGATCAGTGCAGGATCCACAACGTGATTAGTGCATGATCAGTCATGTAATCACTGTATGCTCAGCCACGTGATCAGTGCATGATCAACCACTTTATCAGTGCATGATCAGACACATGATCAGTGCATGATCAGTCACGTGATCAGTGTATAATCATCCACGTGATCAGTGCATGCACAGTCAAGTGGTCAGTGTATTACAGCCATGTGATCAGTGCATGATCAGCCAGGTAAACAGTGCATGATAGCCACCTGACCATTGCATGATCAGCAACATGGTTAGTGCATGCTAAGACACGTGATCAGTGCATGATCATGCACGTGAAGAGTGCATGATCACTCACGTGATCAGTGGATGATAGCCAGGTTATCAGTGCATGATCAGCCACGTGATCAGCACATGATCAGCCAAGTGATCATTGCATGCACAGTCACGTGATCAGTGTATGATCAGCCTCGTGATCAGTGCATCATCCACAACGTGATTAGTGCATGATCAGCCACGTGATCAGTGCATGCACACTCACGTGATTGGAGTATGATCAGCTTCGTGATCAGTGCATGATCAGGCACGTGATCAGTGCATGATCAGTCACGTGATCACTGTATGAACAGCAACGTGATCAGTGCATGATAGCGACGTGTCTAGTGCATGATCAGTCACGTGATCAGTGCATGATAGCCACGTGATCAGTGCATGATCAGTCACGTGAGTAGTGCATGATTTGTCACTTGATCAGTGTATAATATCCACGTGATCAGTTCATGCGCCGTCATGTGATCAGTGCATGATACGCAACGTGATCAGTGCATGATCAGCCACGTGACCAATGCATGATCAGCCACGTGATCAGTGCATGATAGCCACGTAAACAGTGCATGAACAGGTATGTGTTCAGTTAATGCGCAGTCACGTGATCAGTGCATGATAGACACGTGATCAGTGCATGATAGCCATGTGATCAGTGCATGCAGTCACGTGATCAGTGTATTTTCAGCTTCGTGTTCAGAGTATGATCAGCCACGTGATCAGTGCCTGATCAGCCACGTGATCAGTGCATGATCCACAACGTGATTAGTGCATGATCATTCAGGTGATCAGTGTATGATCAGCCACATGATCAGTTCATGATCACCCACGTGATCAGTGTATGATCAGCCACGTGATCAGTGCATCATCCACAACGTGATTAGTGCATGATCAGCCACGTGAGCAGTGTATGATAAGCCACGTGATCAGTTCATGATCACCCACGTGATCAGTGCATGATCAGCCACGTGATCAGTGCATGCACACTCACGTGATCAGAGTATGATCAGCTTCGTGATCAGTGCAGGATCAGCCACGTGATCAGTGCATGATCAGTCACGTGATCAGTGCGTCATCAGTGACGTGATCAGTGTATGGTCATCCATATGTTCAGTGCGTGCCCAGTCACGTGATGAGTGCATTATAGCCACGTGATCAGTTCTTGATTAGTCACATGATCAGCACAATTCAGACACGAGATCACTGCATGCTAATTTACGCAATCAGTGCATGATCAGGCACATGATCAGTGCATGATCAGGCACGTGATCAGTGTATGAGCAGCCACGTGATCAGTGCATGATAGCCACGTGACTAGTGCATGATCAGTCACGTGATCAGTGCAGGATCCACAACGTGATTAGTGCATGATCAGTCATGTAATCACTGTATGCTCAGCCACGTGATCAGTGCATGATCAACCACTTTATCAGTGCATGATCAGACACATGATCAGTGCATGATCAGTCACGTGATCAGTGTATAATCATCCACGTGATCAGTGCATGCACAGTCAAGTGGTCAGTGTATTACAGCCATGTGATCAGTGCATGATCAGCCAGGTAAACAGTGCATGATAGCCACCTGACCATTGCATGATCAGCAACATGGTTAGTGCATGCTAAGACACGTGATCAGTGCATGATCATGCACGTGAAGAGTGCATGATCACTCACGTGATCAGTGGATGATAGCCAGGTTATCAGTGCATGATCAGCCACGTGATCAGCACATGATCAGCCAAGTGATCATTGCATGCACAGTCACGTGATCAGTGTATGATCAGCCTCGTGATCAGTGCATCATCCACAACGTGATTAGTGCATGATCAGCCACGTGATCAGTGCATGCACACTCACGTGATTGGAGTATGATCAGCTTCGTGATCAGTGCATGATCAGGCACGTGATCAGTGCATGATCAGTCACGTGATCACTGTATGAACAGCAACGTGATCAGTGCATGATAGCGACGTGTCTAGTGCATGATCAGTCACGTGATCAGTGCATGATAGCCACGTGATCAGTGCATGATCAGTCACGTGAGTAGTGCATGATTTGTCACTTGATCAGTGTATAATATCCACGTGATCAGTTCATGCGCCGTCATGTGATCAGTGCATGATACGCAACGTGATCAGTGCATGATCAGCCACGTGACCAATGCATGATCAGCCACGTGATCAGTGCATGATAGCCACGTAAACAGTGCATGAACAGGTATGTGTTCAGTTAATGCGCAGTCACGTGATCAGTGCATGATAGACACGTGATCAGTGCATGATAGCCATGTGATCAGTGCATGCAGTCACGTGATCAGTGTATTTTCAGCTTCGTGTTCAGAGTATGATCAGCCACGTGATCAGTGCCTGATCAGCCACGTGATCAGTGCATGATCCACAACGTGATTAGTGCATGATCATTCAGGTGATCAGTGTATGATCAGCCACGTGATCAGTTCATGATCACCCACGTGATCAGTGTATGATCAGCCACGTGATCAGTGCATCATCCACAACGTGATTAGTGCATGATCAGCCACGTGAGCAGTGTATGATAAGCCACGTGATCAGTTCATGATCACCCACGTGATCAGTGCATGATCAGCCACGTGATCAGTGCATGATCAGCCACGTGATCAGTGCATGCACACTCACGTGATCAGAGTATGATCAGCTTCGTGATCAGTGCAGGATCAGCCACGTGATCAGTGCATGATCAGTCACGTGATCAGTGCGTCATCAGTGACGTGATCAGTGTATGGTCATCCATATGTTCAGTGCGTGCCCAGTCACGTGATGAGTGCATTATAGCCACGTGATCAGTTCTTGATTAGTCACATGATCAGCACAATTCAGACACGAGATCACTGCATGCTAATTTACGCAATCAGTGCATGATCAGGCACATGATCAGTGCATGATCAGGCACGTGATCAGTGTATGAGCAGCCACGTGATCAGTGCATGATAGCCACGTGACTAGTGCATGATCAGTCACGTGATCAGTGCAGGATCCACAACGTGATTAGTGCATGATCAGTCATGTAATCACTGTATGCTCAGCCACGTGATCAGTGCATGATCAACCACTTTATCAGTGCATGATCAGACACATGATCAGTGCATGATCAGTCACGTGATCAGTGTATAATCATCCACGTGATCAGTGCATGCACAGTCAAGTGGTCAGTGTATTACAGCCATGTGATCAGTGCATGATCAGCCAGGTAAACAGTGCATGATAGCCACCTGACCATTGCATGATCAGCAACATGGTTAGTGCATGCTAAGACACGTGATCAGTGCATGATCATGCACGTGAAGAGTGCATGATCACTCACGTGATCAGTGGATGATAGCCAGGTTATCAGTGCATGATCAGCCACGTGATCAGTACATGATCAGCCAAGTGATCATTGCATGCACAGTCACGTGATCAGTGTATGATCAGCCTCGTGATCAGTGCATCATCCACAACGTGATTAGTGCATGATCAGCCACGTGATCAGTGCATGCACACTCACGTGATTGGAGTATGATCAGCTTCGTGATCAGTGCATGATCAGGCACGTGATCAGTGCATGATCAGTCACGTGATCACTGTATGAACAGCAACGTGATCAGTGCATGATAGCGACGTGTCTAGTGCATGATCAGTCACGTGATCAGTGCATGATAGCCACGTGATCAGTGCATGATCAGTCACGTGAGTAGTGCATGATTTGTCACTTGATCAGTGTATAATATCCACGTGATCAGTTCATGCGCCGTCATGTGATCAGTGCATGATACGCAACGTGATCAGTGCATGATCAGCCACGTGACCAATGCATGATCAGCCACGTGATCAGTGCATGATAGCCACGTAAACAGTGCATGAACAGGTATGTGTTCAGTTAATGCGCAGTCACGTGATCAGTGCATGATAGACACGTGATCAGTGCATGATAGCCATGTGATCAGTGCATGCAGTCACGTGATCAGTGTATTTTCAGCTTCGTGTTCAGAGTATGATCAGCCACGTGATCAGTGCCTGATCAGCCACGTGATCAGTGCATGATCCACAACGTGATTAGTGCATGATCATTCAGGTGATCAGTGTATGATCAGCCACGTGATCAGTTCATGATCACCCACGTGATCAGTGTATGATCAGCCACGTGATCAGTGCATCATCCACAACGTGATTAGTGCATGATCAGCCACGTGAGCAGTGTATGATAAGCCACGTGATCAGTTCATGATCACCCACGTGATCAGTGCATGATCAGCCACGTGATCAGTGCATGATCAGCCACGTGATCAGTGCATGCACACTCACGTGATCAGAGTATGATCAGCTTCGTGATCAGTGCAGGATCAGCCACGTGATCAGTGCATGATCAGTCACGTGATCAGTGCGTGATCAGTGACGTGATCAGTGTATGGTCATCCATATGTTCAGTGCGTGCCCAGTCACGTGATCAGTGCATTATAGCCACGTGATCAGTTCTTGATTAGTCACATGATCAGCACAATTCAGACACGAGATCACTGCATGCTAATTTACGCAATCAGTGCATGATCAGGCACATGATCAGTGCATGATCAGGCACGTGATCAGTGTATGATCAGCCACGTGATCAGTGCATGATAGCCACGTGACTAGTGCATGATCAGTCACGTGATCAGTGCAGGATCCACAACGTGATTAGTGCATGATCAGTCATGTAATCACTGTATGCTCAGCCACGTGATCAGTGCATGATCAACCACTTTATCAGTGCATGATCAGACACATGATCAGTGCATGATCAGTCACGTGATCAGTGTATAATCATCCACGTGATCAGTGCATGCACAGTCAAGTGGTCAGTGTATTACAGCCATGTGATCAGTGCATGATCAGCCAGGTAAACAGTGCATGATAGCCACCTGACCATTGCATGATCAGCAACATGGTTAGTGCATGCTAAGACACGTGATCAGTGCATGATCATGCACGTGAAGAGTGCATGATCACTCACGTGATCAGTGGATGATAGCCAGGTTATCAGTGCATGATCAGCCACGTGATCAGCACATGATCAGCCAAGTGATCATTGCATGCACAGTCACGTGATCAGTGTATGATCAGCCTCGTGATCAGTGCATCATCCACAACGTGATTAGTGCATGATCAGCCACGTGATCAGTGCATGCACACTCACGTGATTGGAGTATGATCAGCTTCGTGATCAGTGCATGATCAGGCACGTGATCAGTGCATGATCAGTCACGTGATCACTGTATGAACAGCAACGTGATCAGTGCATGATAGCGACGTGTCTAGTGCATGATCAGTCACGTGATCAGTGCATGATAGCCACGTGATCAGTGCATGATCAGTCACGTGAGTAGTGCATGATTTGTCACTTGATCAGTGTATAATATCCACGTGATCAGTTCATGCGCCGTCATGTGATCAGTGCATGATACGCAACGTGATCAGTGCATGATCAGCCACGTGACCAATGCATGATCAGCCACGTGATCAGTGCATGATAGCCACGTAAACAGTGCATGAACAGGTATGTGTTCAGTTAATGCGCAGTCACGTGATCAGTGCATGATAGACACGTGATCAGTGCATGATAGCCATGTGATCAGTGCATGCAGTCACGTGATCAGTGTATTTTCAGCTTCGTGTTCAGAGTATGATCAGCCACGTGATCAGTGCCTGATCAGCCACGTGATCAGTGCATGATCCACAACGTGATTAGTGCATGATCATTCAGGTGATCAGTGTATGATCAGCCACGTGATCAGTTCATGATCACCCACGTGATCAGTGTATGATCAGCCACGTGATCAGTGCATCATCCACAACGTGATTAGTGCATGATCAGCCACGTGAGCAGTGTATGATAAGCCACGTGATCAGTTCATGATCACCCACGTGATCAGTGCATGATCAGCCACGTGATCAGTGCATGATCAGCCACGTGATCAGTGCATGCACACTCACGTGATCAGAGTATGATCAGCTTCGTGATCAGTGCAGGATCAGCCACGTGATCAGTGCATGATCAGTCACGTGATCAGTGCGTGATCAGTGACGTGATCAGTGTATGGTCATCCATATGTTCAGTGCGTGCCCAGTCACGTGATGAGTGCATTATAGCCACGTGATCAGTTCTTGATTAGTCACATGATCAGCACAATTCAGACACGAGATCACTGCATGCTAATTTACGCAATCAGTGCATGATCAGGCACATGATCAGTGCATGATCAGGCACGTGATCAGTGTATGATCAGCCACGTGATCAGTGCATGATAGCCACGTGACTAGTGCATGATCAGTCACGTGATCAGTGCAGGATCCACAACGTGATTAGTGCATGATCAGTCATGTAATCACTGTATGCTCAGCCACGTGATCAGTGCATGATCAACCACTTTATCAGTGCATGATCAGACACATGATCAGTGCATGATCAGTCACGTGATCAGTGTATAATCATCCACGTGATCAGTGCATGCACAGTCAAGTGGTCAGTGTATTACAGCCATGTGATCAGTGCATGATCAGCCAGGTAAACAGTGCATGATAGCCACCTGACCATTGCATGATCAGCAACATGGTTAGTGCATGCTAAGACACGTGATCAGTGCATGATCATGCACGTGAAGAGTGCATGATCACTCACGTGATCAGTGGATGATAGCCAGGTTATCAGTGCATGATCAGCCACGTGATCAGTACATGATCAGCCAAGTGATCATTGCATGCACAGTCACGTGATCAGTGTATGATCAGCCTCGTGATCAGTGCATCATCCACAACGTGATTAGTGCATGATCAGCCACGTGATCAGTGCATGCACACTCACGTGATTGGAGTATGATCAGCTTCGTGATCAGTGCATGATCAGGCACGTGATCAGTGCATGATCAGTCACGTGATCACTGTATGAACAGCAACGTGATCAGTGCATGATAGCGACGTGTCTAGTGCATGATCAGTCACGTGATCAGTGCATGATAGCCACGTGATCAGTGCATGATCAGTCACGTGAGTAGTGCATGATTTGTCACTTGATCAGTGTATAATATCCACGTGATCAGTTCATGCGCCGTCATGTGATCAGTGCATGATACGCAACGTGATCAGTGCATGATCAGCCACGTGACCAATGCATGATCAGCCACGTGATCAGTGCATGATAGCCACGTAAACAGTGCATGAACAGGTATGTGTTCAGTTAATGCGCAGTCACGTGATCAGTGCATGATAGACACGTGATCAGTGCATGATAGCCATGTGATCAGTGCATGCAGTCACGTGATCAGTGTATTTTCAGCTTCGTGTTCAGAGTATGATCAGCCACGTGATCAGTGCCTGATCAGCCACGTGATCAGTGCATGATCCACAACGTGATTAGTGCATGATCATTCAGGTGATCAGTGTATGATCAGCCACGTGATCAGTTCATGATCACCCACGTGATCAGTGTATGATCAGCCACGTGATCAGTGCATCATCCACAACGTGATTAGTGCATGATCAGCCACGTGAGCAGTGTATGATAAGCCACGTGATCAGTTCATGATCACCCACGTGATCAGTGCATGATCAGCCACGTGATCAGTGCATGATCAGCCACGTGATCAGTGCATGCACACTCACGTGATCAGAGTATGATCAGCTTCGTGATCAGTGCAGGATCAGCCACGTGATCAGTGCATGATCAGTCACGTGATCAGTGCGTCATCAGTGACGTGATCAGTGTATGGTCATCCATATGTTCAGTGCGTGCCCAGTCACGTGATGAGTGCATTATAGCCACGTGATCAGTTCTTGATTAGTCACATGATCAGCACAATTCAGACACGAGATCACTGCATGCTAATTTACGCAATCAGTGCATGATCAGGCACATGATCAGTGCATGATCAGGCACGTGATCAGTGTATGAGCAGCCACGTGATCAGTGCATGATAGCCACGTGACTAGTGCATGATCAGTCACGTGATCAGTGCAGGATCCACAACGTGATTAGTGCATGATCAGTCATGTAATCACTGTATGCTCAGCCACGTGATCAGTGCATGATCAACCACTTTATCAGTGCATGATCAGACACATGATCAGTGCATGATCAGTCACGTGATCAGTGTATAATCATCCACGTGATCAGTGCATGCACAGTCAAGTGGTCAGTGTATTACAGCCATGTGATCAGTGCATGATCAGCCAGGTAAACAGTGCATGATAGCCACCTGACCATTGCATGATCAGCAACATGGTTAGTGCATGCTAAGACACGTGATCAGTGCATGATCATGCACGTGAAGAGTGCATGATCACTCACGTGATCAGTGGATGATAGCCAGGTTATCAGTGCATGATCAGCCACGTGATCAGTACATGATCAGCCAAGTGATCATTGCATGCACAGTCACGTGATCAGTGTATGATCAGCCTCGTGATCAGTGCATCATCCACAACGTGATTAGTGCATGATCAGCCACGTGATCAGTGCATGCACACTCACGTGATTGGAGTATGATCAGCTTCGTGATCAGTGCATGATCAGGCACGTGATCAGTGCATGATCAGTCACGTGATCACTGTATGAACAGCAACGTGATCAGTGCATGATAGCGACGTGTCTAGTGCATGATCAGTCACGTGATCAGTGCATGATAGCCACGTGATCAGTGCATGATCAGTCACGTGAGTAGTGCATGATTTGTCACTTGATCAGTGTATAATATCCACGTGATCAGTTCATGCGCCGTCATGTGATCAGTGCATGATACGCAACGTGATCAGTGCATGATCAGCCACGTGACCAATGCATGATCAGCCACGTGATCAGTGCATGATAGCCACGTAAACAGTGCATGAACAGGTATGTGTTCAGTTAATGCGCAGTCACGTGATCAGTGCATGATAGACACGTGATCAGTGCATGATAGCCATGTGATCAGTGCATGCAGTCACGTGATCAGTGTATTTTCAGCTTCGTGTTCAGAGTATGATCAGCCACGTGATCAGTGCCTGATCAGCCACGTGATCAGTGCATGATCCACAACGTGATTAGTGCATGATCATTCAGGTGATCAGTGTATGATCAGCCACGTGATCAGTTCATGATCACCCACGTGATCAGTGTATGATCAGCCACGTGATCAGTGCATCATCCACAACGTGATTAGTGCATGATCAGCCACGTGAGCAGTGTATGATAAGCCACGTGATCAGTTCATGATCACCCACGTGATCAGTGCATGATCAGCCACGTGATCAGTGCATGATCAGCCACGTGATCAGTGCATGCACACTCACGTGATCAGAGTATGATCAGCTTCGTGATCAGTGCAGGATCAGCCACGTGATCAGTGCATGATCAGTCACGTGATCAGTGCGTGATCAGTGACGTGATCAGTGTATGGTCATCCATATGTTCAGTGCGTGCCCAGTCACGTGATCAGTGCATTATAGCCACGTGATCAGTTCTTGATTAGTCACATGATCAGCACAATTCAGACACGAGATCACTGCATGCTAATTTACGCAATCAGTGCATGATCAGGCACATGATCAGTGCATGATCAGGCACGTGATCAGTGTATGATCAGCCACGTGATCAGTGCATGATAGCCACGTGACTAGTGCATGATCAGTCACGTGATCAGTGCAGGATCCACAACGTGATTAGTGCATGATCAGTCATGTAATCACTGTATGCTCAGCCACGTGATCAGTGCATGATCAACCACTTTATCAGTGCATGATCAGACACATGATCAGTGCATGATCAGTCACGTGATCAGTGTATAATCATCCACGTGATCAGTGCATGCACAGTCAAGTGGTCAGTGTATTACAGCCATGTGATCAGTGCATGATCAGCCAGGTAAACAGTGCATGATAGCCACCTGACCATTGCATGATCAGCAACATGGTTAGTGCATGCTAAGACACGTGATCAGTGCATGATCATGCACGTGAAGAGTGCATGATCACTCACGTGATCAGTGGATGATAGCCAGGTTATCAGTGCATGATCAGCCACGTGATCAGTACATGATCAGCCAAGTGATCATTGCATGCACAGTCACGTGATCAGTGTATGATCAGCCTCGTGATCAGTGCATCATCCACAACGTGATTAGTGCATGATCAGCCACGTGATCAGTGCATGCACACTCACGTGATTGGAGTATGATCAGCTTCGTGATCAGTGCATGATCAGGCACGTGATCAGTGCATGATCAGTCACGTGATCACTGTATGAACAGCAACGTGATCAGTGCATGATAGCGACGTGTCTAGTGCATGATCAGTCACGTGATCAGTGCATGATAGCCACGTGATCAGTGCATGATCAGTCACGTGAGTAGTGCATGATTTGTCACTTGATCAGTGTATAATATCCACGTGATCAGTTCATGCGCCGTCATGTGATCAGTGCATGATACGCAACGTGATCAGTGCATGATCAGCCACGTGACCAATGCATGATCAGCCACGTGATCAGTGCATGATAGCCACGTAAACAGTGCATGAACAGGTATGTGTTCAGTTAATGCGCAGTCACGTGATCAGTGCATGATAGACACGTGATCAGTGCATGATAGCCATGTGATCAGTGCATGCAGTCACGTGATCAGTGTATTTTCAGCTTCGTGTTCAGAGTATGATCAGCCACGTGATCAGTGCCTGATCAGCCACGTGATCAGTGCATGATCCACAACGTGATTAGTGCATGATCATTCAGGTGATCAGTGTATGATCAGCCACGTGATCAGTTCATGATCACCCACGTGATCAGTGTATGATCAGCCACGTGATCAGTGCATCATCCACAACGTGATTAGTGCATGATCAGCCACGTGAGCAGTGTATGATAAGCCACGTGATCAGTTCATGATCACCCACGTGATCAGTGCATGATCAGCCACGTGATCAGTGCATGATCAGCCACGTGATCAGTGCATGCACACTCACGTGATCAGAGTATGATCAGCTTCGTGATCAGTGCAGGATCAGCCACGTGATCAGTGCATGATCAGTCACGTGATCAGTGCGTGATCAGTGACGTGATCAGTGTATGGTCATCCATATGTTCAGTGCGTGCCCAGTCACGTGATCAGTGCATTATAGCCACGTGATCAGTTCTTGATTAGTCACATGATCAGCACAATTCAGACACGAGATCACTGCATGCTAATTTACGCAATCAGTGCATGATCAGGCACATGATCAGTGCATGATCAGGCACGTGATCAGTGTATGATCAGCCACGTGATCAGTGCATGATAGCCACGTGACTAGTGCATGATCAGTCACGTGATCAGTGCAGGATCCACAACGTGATTAGTGCATGATCAGTCATGTAATCACTGTATGCTCAGCCACGTGATCAGTGCATGATCAACCACTTTATCAGTGCATGATCAGACACATGATCAGTGCATGATCAGTCACGTGATCAGTGTATAATCATCCACGTGATCAGTGCATGCACAGTCAAGTGGTCAGTGTATTACAGCCATGTGATCAGTGCATGATCAGCCAGGTAAACAGTGCATGATAGCCACCTGACCATTGCATGATCAGCAACATGGTTAGTGCATGCTAAGACACGTGATCAGTGCATGATCATGCACGTGAAGAGTGCATGATCACTCACGTGATCAGTGGATGATAGCCAGGTTATCAGTGCATGATCAGCCACGTGATCAGTACATGATCAGCCAAGTGATCATTGCATGCACAGTCACGTGATCAGTGTATGATCAGCCTCGTGATCAGTGCATCATCCACAACGTGATTAGTGCATGATCAGCCACGTGATCAGTGCATGCACACTCACGTGATTGGAGTATGATCAGCTTCGTGATCAGTGCATGATCAGGCACGTGATCAGTGCATGATCAGTCACGTGATCACTGTATGAACAGCAACGTGATCAGTGCATGATAGCGACGTGTCTAGTGCATGATCAGTCACGTGATCAGTGCATGATAGCCACGTGATCAGTGCATGATCAGTCACGTGAGTAGTGCATGATTTGTCACTTGATCAGTGTATAATATCCACGTGATCAGTTCATGCGCCGTCATGTGATCAGTGCATGATACGCAACGTGATCAGTGCATGATCAGCCACGTGACCAATGCATGATCAGCCACGTGATCAGTGCATGATAGCCACGTAAACAGTGCATGAACAGGTATGTGTTCAGTTAATGCGCAGTCACGTGATCAGTGCATGATAGACACGTGATCAGTGCATGATAGCCATGTGATCAGTGCATGCAGTCACGTGATCAGTGTATTTTCAGCTTCGTGTTCAGAGTATGATCAGCCACGTGATCAGTGCCTGATCAGCCACGTGATCAGTGCATGATCCACAACGTGATTAGTGCATGATCATTCAGGTGATCAGTGTATGATCAGCCACGTGATCAGTTCATGATCACCCACGTGATCAGTGTATGATCAGCCACGTGATCAGTGCATCATCCACAACGTGATTAGTGCATGATCAGCCACGTGAGCAGTGTATGATAAGCCACGTGATCAGTTCATGATCACCCACGTGATCAGTGCATGATCAGCCACGTGATCAGTGCATGCACACTCACGTGATCAGAGTATGATCAGCTTCGTGATCAGTGCAGGATCAGCCACGTGATCAGTGCATGATCAGTCACGTGATCAGTGCGTCATCAGTGACGTGATCAGTGTATGGTCATCCATATGTTCAGTGCGTGCCCAGTCACGTGATGAGTGCATTATAGCCACGTGATCAGTTCTTGATTAGTCACATGATCAGCACAATTCAGACACGAGATCACTGCATGCTAATTTACGCAATCAGTGCATGATCAGGCACATGATCAGTGCATGATCAGGCACGTGATCAGTGTATGAGCAGCCACGTGATCAGTGCATGATAGCCACGTGACTAGTGCATGATCAGGCACGTGATCAGTGCAGGATCCACAACGTGATTAGTGCATGATCAGTCATGTAATCACTGTATGCTCAGCCACGTGATCAGTGCATGATCAACCACTTTATCAGTGCATGATCAGACACATGATCAGTGCATGATCAGTCACGTGATCAGTGTATAATCATCCACGTGATCAGTGCATGCACAGTCAAGTGGTCAGTGTATTACAGCCATGTGATCAGTGCATGATCAGCCAGGTAAACAGTGCATGATAGCCACCTGACCATTGCATGATCAGCAACATGGTTAGTGCATGCTAAGACACGTGATCAGTGCATGATCATGCACGTGAAGAGTGCATGATCACTCACGTGATCAGTGGATGATAGCCAGGTTATCAGTGCATGATCAGCCACGTGATCAGCACATGATCAGCCAAGTGATCATTGCATGCACAGTCACGTGATCAGTGTATGATCAGCCTCGTGATCAGTGCATCATCCACAACGTGATTAGTGCATGATCAGCCACGTGATCAGTGCATGCACACTCACGTGATTGGAGTATGATCAGCTTCGTGATCAGTGCATGATCAGGCACGTGATCAGTGCATGATCAGTCACGTGATCACTGTATGAACAGCAACGTGATCAGTGCATGATAGCGACGTGTCTAGTGCATGATCAGTCACGTGATCAGTGCATGATAGCCACGTGATCAGTGCATGATCAGTCACGTGAGTAGTGCATGATTTGTCACTTGATCAGTGTATAATATCCACGTGATCAGTTCATGCGCCGTCATGTGATCAGTGCATGATACGCAACGTGATCAGTGCATGATCAGCCACGTGACCAATGCATGATCAGCCACGTGATCAGTGCATGATAGCCACGTAAACAGTGCATGAACAGGTATGTGTTCAGTTAATGCGCAGTCACGTGATCAGTGCATGATAGACACGTGATCAGTGCATGATAGCCATGTGATCAGTGCATGCAGTCACGTGATCAGTGTATTTTCAGCTTCGTGTTCAGAGTATGATCAGCCACGTGATCAGTGCCTGATCAGCCACGTGATCAGTGCATGATCCACAACGTGATTAGTGCATGATCATTCAGGTGATCAGTGTATGATCAGCCACGTGATCAGTTCATGATCACCCACGTGATCAGTGTATGATCCGCCACGTGATCAGTGCATCATCCACAACGTGATTAGTGCATGATCAGCCACGTGAGCAGTGTATGATAAGCCACGTGATCAGTTCATGATCACCCACGTGATCAGTGCATGCACACTCACGTGATCAGAGTATGATCAGCTTCATGATCAGTGCATGATCAGCCACGTGATCAGTGCATGATCAGCCACGTGATCAGTGCATGATCAGCCACGTGATCAGTGCATGCACACTCACGTGATCAGAGTATGATCAGCTTCGTGATCAGTGCAGGATCAGCCACGTGATCAGTGCATGATCAGTCACGTGATCAGTGCGTGATCAGTGACGTGATCAGTGTATGGTCATCCATATGTTCAGTGCGTGCCCAGTCACGTGATCAGTGCATTATAGCCACGTGATCAGTTCTTGATTAGTCACATGATCAGCACAATTCAGACACGAGATCACTGCATGCTAATTTACGCAATCAGTGCATGATCAGGCACATGATCAGTGCATGATCAGGCACGTGATCAGTGTATGATCAGCCACGTGATCAGTGCATGATCAACCACTTTATCAGTGCATGATCAGACACATGATCAGTGCATGATCAGTCACGTGATCAGTGTATAATCATCCACGTGATCAGTGCATGCACAGTCAAGTGGTCAGTGTATTACAGCCATGTGATCAGTGCATGATCAGCCAGGTAAACAGTGCATGATAGCCACCTGACCATTGCATGATCAGCAACATGGTTAGTGCATGCTAAGACACGTGATCAGTGCATGATCATGCACGTGAAGAGTGCATGATCACTCACGTGATCAGTGGATGATAGCCAGGTTATCAGTGCATGATCAGCCACGTGATCAGTACATGATCAGCCAAGTGATCATTGCATGCACAGTCACGTGATCAGTGTATGATCAGCCTCGTGATCAGTGCATCATCCACAACGTGATTAGTGCATGATCAGCCACGTGATCAGTGCATGCACACTCACGTGATTGGAGTATGATCAGCTTCGTGATCAGTGCATGATCAGGCACGTGATCAGTGCATGATCAGTCACGTGATCACTGTATGAACAGCAACGTGATCAGTGCATGATAGCGACGTGTCTAGTGCATGATCAGTCACGTGATCAGTGCATGATAGCCACGTGATCAGTGCATGATCAGTCACGTGAGTAGTGCATGATTTGTCACTTGATCAGTGTATAATATCCACGTGATCAGTTCATGCGCCGTCGTGTGATCAGTGCACGATACGCAACGTGATCAGTGCATGATCAGCCACGTGACCAATGCATGATCAGCCACGTGATCAGTGCATGATAGCCACGTAAACAGTGCATGAACAGGTATGTGTTCAGTTAATGCGCAGTCACGTGATCAGTGCATGATAGACACGTAATCAGTGCATGATAGCCATGTGATCAGTGCATGCAGTCACGTGATCAGTGTATTTTCAGCTTCGTGTTCAGAGTATGATCAGCCACGTGATCAGTGCCTGATCAGCCACGTGATCAGTGCATGATCCACAACGTGATTAGTGCATGATCATTCAGGTGATCAGTGTATGATCAGCCACGTGATCAGTTCATGATCACCCACGTGATCAGTGTATGATCAGCCACGTGATCAGTGCATCATCCACAACGTGATTAGTGCATGATCAGCCACGTGAGCAGTGTATGATAAGCCACGTGATCAGTTCATGATCACCCACGTGATCAGTGCATGATCAGCCACGTGATCAGTGCATGCACACTCACGTGATCAGAGTATGATCAGCTTCGTGATCAGTGCAGGATCAGCCACGTGATCAGTGCATGATCAGTCACGTGATCAGTGCGTGATCAGTGACGTGATCAGTGTATGGTCATCCATATGTTCAGTGCGTGCCCAGTCACGTGATCAGTGCATTATAGCCACGTGATCAGTTCTTGATTAGTCACATGATCAGCACAATTCAGACACGAGATCACTGCATGCTAATTTACGCAATCAGTGCATGATCAGGCACATGATCAGTGCATGATCAGGCACGTGATCAGTGTATGATCAGCCACGTGATCAGTGCATGATAGCCACGTGACTAGTGCATGATCAGTCACGTGATCAGTGCAGGATCCACAACGTGATTAGTGCATGATCAGTCATGTAATCACTGTATGCTCAGCCACGTGATCAGTGCATGATCAACCACTTTATCAGTGCATGATCAGACACATGATCAGTGCATGATCAGTCACGTGATCAGTGTATAATCATCCACGTGATCAGTGCATGCACAGTCAAGTGGTCAGTGTATTACAGCCATGTGATCAGTGCATGATCAGCCAGGTAAACAGTGCATGATAGCCACCTGACCATTGCATGATCAGCAACATGGTTAGTGCATGCTAAGACACGTGATCAGTGCATGATCATGCACGTGAAGAGTGCATGATCACTCACGTGATCAGTGGATGATAGCCAGGTTATCAGTGCATGATCAGCCACGTGATCAGCACATGATCAGCCAAGTGATCATTGCATGCACAGTCACGTGATCAGTGTATGATCAGCCTCGTGATCAGTGCATCATCCACAACGTGATTAGTGCATGATCAGCCACGTGATCAGTGCATGCACACTCACGTGATTGGAGTATGATCAGCTTCGTGATCAGTGCATGATCAGGCACGTGATCAGTGCATGATCAGTCACGTGATCACTGTATGAACAGCAACGTGATCAGTGCATGATAGCGACGTGTCTAGTGCATGATCAGTCACGTGATCAGTGCATGATAGCCACGTGATCAGTGCATGATCAGTCACGTGAGTAGTGCATGATTTGTCACTTGATCAGTGTATAATATCCACGTGATCAGTTCATGCGCCGTCATGTGATCAGTGCATGATACGCAACGTGATCAGTGCATGATCAGCCACGTGACCAATGCATGATCAGCCACGTGATCAGTGCATGATAGCCATGTAAACAGTGCATGAACAGGTATGTGTTCAGTTAATGCGCAGTCACGTGATCAGTGCATGATAGACACGTGATCAGTGCATGATAGCCATGTGATCAGTGCATGCAGTCATGTGATCAGTGTATTTTCAGCTTCGTGTTCAGAGTATGATCAGCCACGTGATCAGTGCCTGATCAGCCACGTGATCAGTGCATGATCCACAACGTGATTAGTGCATGATCATTCAGGTGATCAGTGTATGATCAGCCACGTGATCAGTTCATGATCACCCACGTGATCAGTGTATGATCAGCCACGTGATCAGTGCATCATCCACAACGTGATTAGTGCATGATCAGCCACGTGAGCAGTGTATGATAAGCCACGTGATCAGTTCATGATCTCCCACGTGATCAGTGCATGATCAGCCACGTGATCAGTGCATGCACACTCACGTGATCAGAGTATGATCAGCTTCGTGATCAGTGCAGGATCAGCCACGTGATCAGTGCATGATCAGTCACGTGATCAGTGCGTCATCAGTGACGTGATCAGTGTATGGTCATCCATATGTTCAGTGCGTGCCCAGTCACGTGATGAGTGCATTATAGCCACGTGATCAGTTCTTGATTAGTCACATGATCAGCACAATTCAGACACGAGATCACTGCATGCTAATTTACGCAATCAGTGCATGATCAGGCACATGATCAGTGCATGATCAGGCACGTGATCAGTGTATGAGCAGCCACGTGATCAGTGCATGATAGCCACGTGACTAGTGCATGATCAGGCACGTGATCAGTGCAGGATCCACAACGTGATTAGTGCATGATCAGTCATGTAATCACTGTATGCTCAGCCACGTGATCAGTGCATGATCAACCACTTTATCAGTGCATGATCAGACACATGATCAGTGCATGATCAGTCACGTGATCAGTGTATAATCATCCACGTGATCAGTGCATGCACAGTCAAGTGGTCAGTGTATTACAGCCATGTGATCAGTGCATGATCAGCCAGGTAAACAGTGCATGATAGCCACCTGACCATTGCATGATCAGCAACATGGTTAGTGCATGCTAAGACACGTGATCAGTGCATGATCATGCACGTGAAGAGTGCATGATCACTCACGTGATCAGTGGATGATAGCCAGGTTATCAGTGCATGATCAGCCACGTGATCAGCACATGATCAGCCAAGTGATCATTGCATGCACAGTCACGTGATCAGTGTATGATCAGCCTCGTGATCAGTGCATCATCCACAACGTGATTAGTGCATGATCAGCCACGTGATCAGTGCATGCACACTCACGTGATTGGAGTATGATCAGCTTCGTGATCAGTGCATGATCAGGCACGTGATCAGTGCATGATCAGTCACGTGATCACTGTATGAACAGCAACGTGATCAGTGCATGATAGCGACGTGTCTAGTGCATGATCAGTCACGTGATCAGTGCATGATAGCCACGTGATCAGTGCATGATCAGTCACGTGAGTAGTGCATGATTTGTCACTTGATCAGTGTATAATATCCACGTGATCAGTTCATGCGCCGTCGTGTGATCAGTGCATGATACGCAACGTGATCAGTGCATGATCAGCCACGTGACCAATGCATGATCAGCCACGTGATCAGTGCATGATAGCCACGTAAACAGTGCGATGAACAGGTATGTGTTCAGTTAATGCACAGTCACGTGATCAGTGCATGATAGACACGTAATCAGTGCATGATAGCCATGTGATCAGTGCATTGCAGTCACGTGATCAGTGTATTTTCAGCTTCGTGTTCAGAGTATGATCAGCCACGTGATCAGTGCCTGATCAGCCACGTGATCAGTGCATGATCCACAACGTGATTAGTGCATGATCATTCAGGTGATCAGTGTATGATCAGCCACGTGATCAGTTCATGATCACCCACGTGATCAGTGTATGATCAGCCACGTGATCAGTGCATCATCCACAACGTGATTAGTGCATGATCAGCCACGTGAGCAGTGTATGATAAGCCACGTGATCAGTTCATGATCACCCACGTGATCAGTGCATGATCAGCCACGTGATCAGTGCATGATCAGCCACGTGATCAGTGCATGCACACTCACGTGATCAGAGTATGATCAGCTTCGTGATCAGTGCAGGATCAGCCACGTGATCAGTGCATGATCAGTCACGTGATCAGTGCGTGATCAGTGACGTGATCAGTGTATGGTCATCCATATGTTCAGTGCGTGCCCAGTCACGTGATCAGTGCATTATAGCCACGTGATCAGTTCTTGATTAGTCACATGATCAGCACAATTCAGACACGAGATCACTGCATGCTAATTTACGCAATCAGTGCATGATCAGGCACATGATCAGTGCATGATCAGGCACGTGATCAGTGTATGATCAGCCACGTGATCAGTGCATGATAGCCACGTGACTAGTGCATGATCAGTCACGTGATCAGTGCAGGATCCACAACGTGATTAGTGCATGATCAGTCATGTAATCACTGTATGCTCAGCCACGTGATCAGTGCATGATCAACCACTTTATCAGTGCATGATCAGACACATGATCAGTGCATGATCAGTCACGTGATCAGTGTATAATCATCCACGTGATCAGTGCATGCACAGTCAAGTGGTCAGTGTATTACAGCCATGTGATCAGTGCATGATCAGCCAGGTAAACAGTGCATGATAGCCACCTGACCATTGCATGATCAGCAACATGGTTAGTGCATGCTAAGACACGTGATCAGTGCATGATCATGCACGTGAAGAGTGCATGATCACTCACGTGATCAGTGGATGATAGCCAGGTTATCAGTGCATGATCAGCCACGTTGATCAGCACATGATCAGCCAAGTGATCATTGCATGCACAGTCACGTGATCAGTGTATGATCAGCCTCGTGATCAGTGCATCATCCACAACGTGATTAGTGCATGATCAGCCACGTGATCAGTGCATGCACACTCACGTGATTGGAGTATGATCAGCTTCGTGATCAGTGCATGATCAGGCACGTGATCAGTGCATGATCAGTCACGTGATCACTGTATGAACAGCAACGTGATCAGTGCATGATAGCGACGTGTCTAGTGCATATCAGTCACGTGATCAGTGGCATGATAGCCACGTGATCAGTGCATGATCAGTCACGTGAGTAGTGCATGATTTGTCACTTGATCAGTGTATAATATCCACGTGATCAGTTCATGCGCCGTCATGTGATCAGTGCATGATACGCAACGTGATCAGTGCATGATCAGCCACGTGACCAATGCATGATCAGCCACGTGATCAGTGCATGATAGCCACGTAAACAGTGCATGAACAGGTATGTGTTCAGTTAATGCGCAGTCACGTGATCAGTGCATGATAGACACGTGATCAGTGCATGATAGCCATGTGATCAGTGCATGCAGTCACGTGATCAGTGTATTTTCAGCTTCGTGTTCAGAGTATGATCAGCCACGTGATCAGTGCCTGATCAGCCACGTGATCAGTGCATGATCCACAACGTGATTAGTGCATGATCATTCAGGTGATCAGTGTATGATCAGCCACGTGATCAGTTCATGATCACCCACGTGATCAGTGTAT